>NC_069501.1:585127795-585427795 GCF_027579735.1 Bombina bombina | reverse complement strand
TTAATAAAACCTAACACTAACCCCCTTGAAGATCACCCTACCTTGAGATGTCTTCACCCAGCTGGGCACAAGTGGACCTCCAGAGGGGCAGAAGTCTTTATCCGATTCGGGCAGAAGAGGTCCTCCAAGCGGCAGAAGTCTTCATCCAGACGGCAGCTTCTATCTTCATCCATCCAGAGCGGAGCGGGCCCATCTTCAATCCAGCCGACGCGGAGCATCCTTTTCAAATGAAGTCCAGTCGAAGAATGAAGGTTCCTTTAAATGACATCATCCAAGATGGGGTCCCTTGAATTCCGATTGGCTGATAGGATGCTATCAGCCAATCGGAATTAAGGTAGGAAAAATCCTATTGGCTGATGCAATCAGCCAATAGGATTGAGCTCGCATTCTATTGGCTGATTGGAACAGCCAATAGAATGCAAGCTCAATCCTATTGGCTGATTGGATCAGCCAATAGGATTTTTCCTACCTTAATTCCGATTGGCTGATAGAATCCTATCAGCCAATCGGAATTCAAGGGATGCCATCTTGGATGACATCATTTAAAGGAACCTTCATTCTTTGCCTGGACTTCGTTTGAAGAGGATGCTCCGCATCGGCTGGATTGAAGATGGACCCGCTCCGCTCTGGATGGATGATGATAGAAGATGCCGTCTAGATGAAGACTTCTGCCGCTTGGAGGACCTCTTCTGCCTGGATCAGATTAAGACTTCTGCCCCTCTGGAGGTCCACTTGTGCCCTGCTTGGTGAAGACATCTCAAGGTAGGGTGATCTTCAAGGGGGTTAGTGTTAGGTTTTATAAAGGGGGGATTGGGTGGGTTTTAGAGTAGGGTTGGGTGTGTGGGTGGTGGGTTTTAATGTTGGGGGGTCTTGTATTTTTTTTTTTACAGGTAAAAGAGCTGATTACTTTGGGCCAATGCTCCGCAAAAGGCCCTTTTAAGGGCTATTTGTAATTTAGTATAGGGTAGGGAATTGTATTTCTTTTTTAATTTTATTTTATTAGGGGGATTAGAGTAGGTGTAATTAATTTAAATTTTTTTTTTTTTCTGTAATTTAGTGTTTGTTGTTTTTCGTACTTCAGTTTATTTAATTTAATTGTAGTTAATTGTAGTTAATTTAGGGAATTAATTTAATGATAGTGTAGTGTTAGGTGTAATTGTAACTTATGTTAGGATTTATTTTACAGGTAAATTTGTACTTATTTTAACTAGGTAGTTATTAAATAGTTAATAACTATTTAATAACTATTGTACCTAGTTAAAAGAAATAAAAAGTTGCCTGTAAAATAAATATAAACCCTGAGATAGCTACAATGTAACTATTAGTTATATTGTAGCTATCTTATGGTTTATTTTACAGGTAAGTATTTAGTTTTAAATAGGAATAATTTATTTAAATGTAGTTATTTTATTTAGATTTATTTAAATTATATTTAAATTAGGGGGGTGTTAGGGTTAGACTTAGGTTTAGGGGTTAATAACTTTATTATAGTGGTGGCGAAGTTGGCGGCGGCAGATTAGGGGTTAATAAGTGTAGGTAGGTTCCGGCGACGTTGGGGGGGGCAGATTAGGGGTTAATAAATATAATGTAGGGTTTGGCGACATTGGGGAGGCAGATTAGGGGTTAATAAATATAATGTAGGGTTCGGCGACATTGGGGGGGCAGATTAGGGGTTAATAAATATAATGTAGGGTTCGGCGATGTTGGGGGCAGCAGATTAGGGGTTCATAGGGATAATGTAGGTGGCGGCGGTGTCCGTAGCAGCAGAGTAGGGGTTAATAATTATAATGTAGGTAGCAACGATGTCGGGGACGGCAGATTAGGGGTTAATAAGTGTAAAATTAGGGGTGTTTAGACTCTGGGTTCATGTTAGGATGTTAGGTGTAGACATAAAATTAATTTCCCCACAGGAATCAATGGGGTTGCGTTAGAAGCTGAACGCTGCTTTTTTGCAGGTGTTAGTTTTTTTTCAGCCAGCTCAGCCCCATTGTTTCCTATGGGGAAATCGTGCACGAGCACGTTTAGCCATCTTACCACTACCGTAAGCAACGCTGGTATTGAGGTGAGATGTGGAGCTAAATTTTGCTCTACGCTCACCTTTTTGCGGATAACGCCAGGTTTAAAAATACCTGTAATACCAGCGTTGTCTTAAGGGAGTGGTAGAAAAAAAAGGCTTGTTAGCAACGCACCCCTGTTACCGCAAAACTCGTAATCTAGGCGTATATATTTGAAAGACTGTTAGTCTCAAGAAATTCCAGTTTTAAAAAAAAAAAGTAATAAGAAATTTGTGTGACAGATACTGAAACAAATTGTTATGCTATTTTCTATAGTTTCTTAAGAGCTTGACATTATTATATATATTTCTACTGTGTTTCCACATAGTTGTTGTGCTTTAGCTAATCTATAAAATGCTTTACTGGGTTAGTAAACAGCTTTGCAAAAATCCTATTATCTTCATTTACAAAGTAAAAGCTCAATTTCTAGTATTTATCTTATTTACCTTTCTGCACTGAGGTAACTACACCTTACATCTATATAATGGGTAGTTTATTTGAAGTTAAAGAGGCAGTAAACCTACAAAATAATGTTATATAATTCTGCACATAGTACAGAATTATATAACATTATCTTAGCGAAAACTTCATGCAACATAATATTGCAGCTAAAATATGATTATAAAAGAGGATTTTTCAGCCCTCTGCTCTTGCTCTACTGATCGCGCCATTACACTCAATGTAGCTCTCTCCTGCTCTCTGATAGCGGGAGCGAGCTACATTAAGTGTAATGGCGCGATCAGGCCAGGCTGTGACTAGACAGCTGCCCAGATGCGCTCAGGGGGGAAAACCAGACCCGCTCAGAAGAGCAAGAGCGGCGATCTGAAAAATCCTCTTTTATAATCAAATTTTAGCTACAATATTATGTTGCATAAAGTTTGTGCTAAGATAATGTTATATCATTCTGCACTATGTGCAGAATTATATAACATTATTTTGTAGGTTTACTGCCCCTTTAAAACCAAATTAAAAAGGCTTTTTCCCTTAGAACTTCATAAAAGCAGGGATAAAATTCAAGGGATTTTCATTTAGGGCTAGATTATGAGTGGATCACTATTTAATGATCCCGCTCGTGCTTTAACTTTGCTAGATGGAGGTTTTTTGTGCATGTAAGGTTGCCTTCATATTATAAATTGAAAGTAAAAAGATAAGACTTCAATAGAGCACCAAAACTGCAAAAATAAAACCACTCATTCTCGCGCAATAACCCTTTTGCGTGAATTCAAGTGCGCTAAACCCGATATGAATTATGGATATTTCACATTCCAATGTTCTATACATAAAAGAATATTTTCTTTTTATTCTTAAATAAATATTTCTATATATATTTGATGATTTTTTGTAAAATATATATCTATACCTAAAAATGTATTTATATATATATATATATATATATATATACTGTATATATATATATATATATATATATATATATATATATATATATTTATTTATATATAGGTATAGAAATATACAGATATGTATAAGAATATCTATTTATAAATACTTGTAACATAATCCCCTTTGTGAAGAACATTAGAAAGCAAAATATTTACGATTAATACATAGTCAAACGCTTTATTGAATATGAATATTGCACAAATATGATTTTTCATATTTTCAGCTGCTTGAGAGCAAAGGGATCAAATGCACTTGTATATATGTTTTATATGTGTGTATACATATGAATTCATGTGTATATATGTGTATATATGTCTGTAAATACATATATACACACACACACACACACACACATATATATATATATATATATATATATATAAGGCTCAATGTACACTTGGATATGCAATATTTCCTCTAAAAGCATGTATGTAACATCTTGATCAATAAGATCAATTAGAACTCATGACATTTCCCGATCTGTTATGCTCCTTTACACTTTAGGTCTACTACCATAATAGGCTTTATATTTATTCAACAGTCTTTGTTGCCAAACTCTGCTAATAGTCCATAGCAGGTGTTTACCTTATCCTTTATATATATATATATATATATATATATGTAATTAACTATACTTTATATGATGATGCCCCTGGGATATATGTAATTTGCTATCCTGTACAGGATGATGCCCCTGATAGCGTATTACATTTGCATACACATGCACCAACTAACATGACATGTCATTAAATACAGCTAGTGCTAATTTGTATATTAGTAGATGATTATCTTCTGTTTAAATCTCAGTGCAGGAGCCTTAAGTTAGCAGCATTACGCTATGTATTTATTTATCTGCGTGCTGTGACAGATGATGTTATAAACAGGGTGACCACCGCAGTGTAGCTATTTAGCCTTCCATCTGAGTACTAATCTTTTTAGTTAGTATTTATTTTTCCTTTGTGTATAAGTATGAATAGTTTTTAATGAAAGTGCCAGCGCTGCAGGATTGCAGAGCCTTTTTAATTTAGATTGTTGTTTTTTCACTTATTTTGACAGCCAGGGCTACCGTACAATCTCACGCACATGCGCAGTTGCGCGATGAGGATGCTACTGAGTCCGGCTATACTGGTGCAGGTAAAACATAAATGTTGGATTGTTTGTGGCTTTTTGTAAGTCTGAGAACGGGGGAGACTCCAAAAACGTTTACTTAGTAAACTTCACGTTAATTGAAAACGCCTCGTTTTGTTATTTTGTATGTGATTTGGTTGAGTGCACCCTCGATGTGAGTGCTGGATCCACATTGGATTTACCTAATCAGATTTATGATCCTTGCACCCTGCTGTAAAAAACTCTCGGCCAGATTACGAATTTTGCTTTATGAGTGGCTCGGTAATAACTTGCAAGTTATTTCTACCGCTCACCTTTAATAGCGCTGCTATTACAGGTTTGCAAAAGAATGGCATTTGTGGGCAATATGGCAGCGCTGAGCTCCATACCGCACACAAATACCAGCGCTGCTTTGAGCTGCTGTTACGTGCTCGTGCACGATTTACCTATAGACTTCAATGGGGAGAGCCATCTAAAAAAAAGCCTAACACCTGCAATAACAGAGCGTAAAGCTCCGTAACGCAGCCCCATTAAAGTCTATGGGAAAAAAAATGTACGTTTACTCCTAACACCCTAACATAAAAGTCTAAACAGCCCTAATCTGCTGCCCCTAACATCTCCGCCACATACATTACAGTTATTAACCCCTAATCTGCCACCCCTAACATCACCACCACTTACATTACAGTAATTAATCCCTAATCTGCTGCCACCAATGTCGCCACCACCCACCTACACTTATTAACCCCTAATCTGCCGCCCCCAATGTCGCCGCCACCCATCTACACTTATTAACCCCTAATCTTCCACCCCCAATGTCTCTGCCACCCACTTACACTTATTAACCCCTAATCTGCTGCCCCCAATGTCGCCGCCGCCACTATACTAAAGTTATTAACCCCTAAAACTCTGGCCTCACACATCACTAACACTAAATAAATATATTTACCCCTAAACCTGTCTAACTCTAACCCTAACACCCCTAACTTTAATATAATTAAAATAAATCTAAATAAAAATTACTATTATTACCTAAATAATTCCTATTAAAGACTAAATACTTACCTGTAAAATAAACCCTAAGCTAGCTACAATATAACTAATAGTTACATTGTAGCTATCTTAGGTTTTATTTTTATTTTATAGGTAACTTTGAATTTATTTTAATTAGTTAGTCTAGTTAGTAAATAGTTATTAACTATTTACTAACTACCTAGTTAAAATAAATACAAACTTACCTGTTAAATTAAATAAATTAAATTTAAAAAATACATTTATCTAAATTGCAAAAAATAATAAACACTAAATTAAACAAAAGAAATTATCAAATATTTAAACTAATTACACCTAATCTAATAGCTCTATTAAAATAAAAAAGCCCCCCAAAATAAAAAAACCCTAGCCTACACTAAACTGCCAATGACCCTTAAAAGGGCCTTTTGCGGGGCATTGCCTCAAAGAAATCATCTCTTTTACCTGTAAAAAAGAAATACAAACAACCCCCCAACAGTAAAACCCACCACCCACACAACCAAACCCCCCCAAATAAAAACCTACCTAAAAAACCTAAGCTCCCCATTGCTCTGAAAAGGGCATTTGGATGGGCATTGCCCTTAAAAGGTCATTTAGCTCTTTTACATTGCCCAAAGTCCCTAATCTAAAAATAAAACCCACCCAATAAACCCTTAAAAAAACCTAACACTAACCCCCCGAAGATCCACTTACAGTTTTTGAAGACCGGACATCCATCCTCATCCAGCCGGGAGAAGTCTTCATCCAAGCGACAAGAAGTCGTCCTCCAGGTGGGCAGTAGTCTTCATCCAGACGGCATCTTCTATCTTCATCCTTCCGACGTGGAGCAGCTCCCTCTTCAAGACATCCGGCGCGGAGCATCCTCTTCTTTCAATGGCTATTGAAGAATGAAGTTTCCTTTAAATGACGTCATCCAAGATGATAGAATTCTACCAGCTAATCGGAATTAAAGGGTAAAAAATCCTATTGGCTGATGCCAATTGATTGGAACAGCCAATAGAATGCAAGCTCAATCCTATTGGCTGATTGGATCAGCCAATAGGATTGAAGCTCAATCCTATTGGCTGATTGCATCAGCCAATAGGATTTTTTACCCTTTAATTCCAATTGTCTGATAGAATTCTATAAGCCAATCGGAATTCAAGGGGCACTATCTTGGATGACGTCATTCTTCAATAGCCATCGAAAGAAGAGGATGCTTTGCTCCGGATGTCTTGAAGATGAAGCCGCTCCATGTCGGAAGGATGAAGATAGAAGATGACGTCTGGATGAAGACTTCTGCCTGCCTGGAGGACAACTTCTTGCCACTTGGATGAAGACTTCTCCCGGCTGGATGAGGATGGATGTCCGGTCTTCAAAAACTGTAAGTAGATCTTCAGGGGTTAGTGTTAGGTTTTTTTAAGGGTTTATTGGGTGGGTTTTATTTTTAGATTAGGGACTCTGGGCACCGTAAAAGGGCTAAATGCCCTTTTAAGGGCAATGCCCATTAAAATGCCCTTTTCAGGGCAATGGGGAGCTTAGGTTTTTTAGGAAGGTTTTTATTTGGGGGGGTTGGTTGTGTGGGTGGTGGGTTTTACTGTTGGGGGGTTGTTTGTATTTCTTATTTTACAGGTAAAAGAGCTGATTTCTTTGGGGCAATGCCCAGCAAAAGGCCCTTTTAAGGGCCATTGGCAGTTTAGTGTAGGCTAGGGGTTTTTATTTTGGGGGGCTTTTTTATTTTGATAGGGCTATTAGATTAGGTGTAATTAGTTTCAATATTTGATCATTTAGTGTTTATTATATTTTGTAATTTAGATAAATGTTTTTTTACTTAAATTTATTAATTTTAGTGTAATAGTAGGTTTTAGTGTAAGACAGGTTATGTTTTATTTTACAGGTAAATTTGAATTTATTTTAACTAGGTAGTTAGTAAATAGTTAATAACTATTTACTAACTAGTCTACCTATTTAAAATAAATACAAACTTACCTGTGAAATAAAAATAAAACCTATGATAGATACAATATAACTATTAGTTATATTGTAGCTAGCTTCGGTTCTATTTTACAGGTAATTATTTATTTATTGATAAATAGGAATAATTTAGGTATTAATTGTAATTTTTATTTGGAATTATTTTAATGATGTTAAAGTTAGTGGGTGTCAGGGTTAGGGTTACGTTAGGTTTAGGGTTAGACTTAGGGTTAGGTTTAGGGGTTAATAACTTTAGTATAGTGGTGGCGACATTGGGGGCAGCAGATTAGGGGTTGATAAGTGTAGTTAGCTGGTGGCAATTTTGGGGGCAGCAGATTAGGGGTTAATAACAGTAATGTAGGTTGCTGCAATGTTGGGGACAGCAGATTAGGGGTTAATAAGTGTATGTAGGTGGCGATGACATTGGGGAAGCAGATTAGGGGTTAATAATATTTACCTAGTGTTTGTGATGCAGGAGTACGGTGGTTTAGGGGTTAATACGTTTATTATAATGGCGACGATGTCCGGAGCGGCAGATTAGGAGTTAATAATTTTATTTTAGTGTCTGCGATGTGGGAGGGCCTCGGTTTAGGGGTTAATAGGTAGTTTATGGGTGTTAGTGTACTTTGTAACATTTTAGTTATGAGTTTTATGTTACAGCTTTGTAACGTAAAACCCATAACTAATGACTTTCAGGTGACGGTACAGATCTTGTAGTTATAGGCTGTACCACTCACTTTTTGGCCGGACAGGCAAATTTGTAATACCAGCGCTGTGGAAGTCCCACTGAAAAAGGACTTTTTGAAAGGTGCGCTAGTTACGTTGCGTGACGTCCAAAACAGTGTGCGGTACAGCTATACCTCAACACTCGTAATAGCAGCGGTATGATCAAAACAAAAAGAGAACAACCTGAACAGGGGGGAAAACCAGACCCGCTCAGTAGTGCAAGAGCGCCGGTCCGAAAAATCCTCTTTTATAATCAAATTTTAGCTACAATATAATGTTGCATAAAGTTTGTGCTAAGATAATGTTATATCATTCTGCACTATGTGCAGAATTATATAACATTATTTTGTAGGTTTACTGCCCCTTTAAAACCAAATTAAAAATACTTTTTCCCTTAGAACTTCATAAAAGCAGGTATAAAATTCAAGGGATTTCCATTTAGGGCTAGATTATGAGTGGATCACTATTTAATGATCCCGCTTGTGCGTTAACTTTGCTAGATGGAGGTTTTTTGTGCACGTAAGGTTGCCTTCATATTATAAATTGAAAGTAAAAAGATAAGACTTCAATAAAGCACCAAAACTGCAAAAAAAAACACTCATTCTCGCGCACTAACCCTTTTACGTGAATTCAAGTGCGCTAAACCCGATATGAATTATGAATATTTCACATTCCAATGTTCTATACATAAAATAATATTTTCTTTTTATTCTTAAATAAATATTTCTATATATATTTGATGATTTTTTGTAAAATATATATCTATACCTAAAAATGTATATATATATATATATATATATATATATATATATATATATATACTGTATATATATATATATATATATATATATATATATATATATATATATATATATATATATATATATATATATATATATATATATATATATATATATATATATAGGTATAGAAATATACAGATATGTATAAGAATATCTATTTATAAATACTTGTAACATAATCCCCTTTGTGAAGAACATTAGAAAGCAAAATATTTACAATTAATACATAGTCAAACGCTTTATTGAATATGAATATTGCACAAATATGATTTTTCATATTTTCAGCTGCTTGAGAGAAAAGGGATCAAATGCACTTGTATATATGTTTTATATGTGTGTATACATATGAATTCATGTGTATATATGTGTATATATGTCTGTAAATACATATATACACACACACACACATATATATATATATATATATATATATATATATATATATATATATATATAAGGCTCAATGTACACTTGGATATGCAATATTTCCTCTAAAAGCATGTATGTAACATCTTGATCAATAAGATCAATTAGAACTCATGACATTTCCCGATCTGTTATGCTCCTTTACACTTTAGGTCTACTACCATAATAGGCTTTATATTTATTCAACAGTCTTTGTTGCCAAACTCTGCTAATAGTCCATAGCAGGTGTTTACCTTATCCTTTATATATATATATATATATATATATATATATATATATATATATATATATATATATATATATATATATATATATATATATATATATATATATATGTATGTAATTAACTATACTTTATATGATGATGCCCCTGAGATATATGTAATTTGCTATCCTGTACAGGATGATGCCCCTGATAGCGTATTACATTTGCATACACATGCACCAACTAACATGACATGTCATTAAATACAGCTAGTGCTAATTTGTATATTAGTAGATGATTATCTTCTGTTTAAATCTCAGTGCAGGAGCCTTAAGTTAGCAGCATTACGCTATGTATGTATTTATTTATCTGCGTGCTGTGACAGATGATGTTATAAACAGGGTGACCACCGCAGTGTAGCTATTTAGCCTTCCATCTGAGTACTAATCTTTTTAGTTAGTATTTATTTTTCCTTTGTGTATAAGTATGAATAGTTTTTAATGAAAGTGCCAGCGCTGCAGGATTCCAGAGCCTTTTTAATTTAGATTGTTGTTTTTTCACTTATTTTGACAGCCAGGGCTACCGTACAATTTCACGCACATGCGCAGTTGCGCGATGAGGATGCTACTGAGTCCGGCTATACTGGTGCAGGTAAAACATAAATGTTGGATTGTTTGTGGCTTTTTGTAAGTCTGAGGACGGAGGAGACCCCAAAAACGTTTACTTAGTAAACTTCACGTTAATTGAAAACGCCTCGTTTTGTTATTTTGTATGTGATTTGGTTGAGTGCACCCTCGATGTGAGTGCTGGATACACATTGGATTTACCTAATCAGATTTTTGATCCTTGCACCCTGCTGTAAAAAACTCTCGGCCAGATTACGAATTTTGCTTTATGAGTGGCTCGGTAATTACTTGCAAGTTATTTCTACTGCTCACCTTTAATAGCGCTGCTATTACAGGTTTGCAAAAGAATGGCATTTGTGGGCAATATGGCAGCGCTGAGCTCCATACCGCACACAAATACCAGCGCTGCTTTGAGCTGCTGTTACGTGCTCGTGCACGATTTACCTATAGACTTCAATGGGGAGAGCCATCTAAAAAAAAGCCTAACACCTGTAATAACGGAGCGTAAAGCTCCGTAACACAGCCCCATTAAAGTCTATGGGAAAAAAAATGTACGTTTACTCCTAACACCCTAACATAAACCCCAAGTCTAAACAGCCCTAATCTGCCACCCCTAACATCACCACCACTTACATTACAGTAATTAACCCCTAATCTGCTGCCACCAATGTCACCGCCACCCACCTACACTTATTAACCCCTAATCTGCCGCCCCCAATGTCGCCGCCACCCACCTACACTTATTAACCCCTAATCTTCCACCCCCAATGTCTCCGCCACCCACTTACACTTATTAACCCCTAATCTGCTGCCCCCAATGTCGCCGCCGCCACTATACTAAAGTTATTAACCCCTAAAACTCTGGCCTCCCACATCACTAACACTAAATAAATATATTTACCCCTAAACCTGTCTAACTCTAACCCTAACACCCCTAACTTTAATATAATTAAAATAAATCTAAATAAAAATTACTATTATTACCTAAATAATTCCTATTAAAGACTAAATACTTACCTGTAAAATAAACCCTAAGCTAGCTACAATATAACTAATAGTTACATTGTAGCTATCTTAGGTTTTATTTTTATTTTACAGGTAACTTTGAATTTATTTTAATTAGGTAGTCTAGTTAGTAAATAGTTATTAACTATTTACTAACTACCTAGTTAAAATAAATACAAACTTACCTGTTAAATTAAATAAATTAAATTAAAAAAATACATTTATCTAAATTTCAAAAAATAATAAACACTAAATTAAACAAAAGAAATTATCAAATATTTAAACTAATTACACCTAATCTAATAGCTCTATTAAAATAAAAAAGCCCCCCAAAATAAAAAAAACCCTAGCCTACACTAAACTGCCAATGACCCTTAAAAGGGCCTTTTGCGGGGCATTGCCTCAAAGAAATCATCTCTTTTACCTGTAAAAAAGAAATACAAACAACCCCCCAACAATAAAACCCACCACCCACACAACCAAACCCCCCCAAATAAAAACCTACCTAAAAAACCTAAGCTCCCCATTGCTCTGAAAAGGGTATTTGGATGGGCATTGCCCTTAAAAGGGCATTTAGCTCTTTTACATTGCCCAAAGTCCCTAATCTAAAAATAAAACCCACCCAATAAACCCTTAAAAAAACCTAACACTAACCCCCGAAGATCCACTTACAGTTTTTGAAGACCGGACATCCATCCTCATCCAGCCGGGAGAAGTCTTCATCCAAGCGGCAAGAAGTCGTCCTCCAGGTGGGCAGTAGTCTTCATCCAGACGGCATCTTCTATCTTCATCCTTCCGACGTGGAGCGGCTCCCTCTTCAAGACATCCGGCGTGGAGCATCCTCTTCTTTCGATGGCTATTGAAGAATGAAGTTTCCTTTAAATGACATCATCCAAGATGATAGAATTCTACCAGCTAATCGGAATTAAAGGGTAAAAAATCCTATTGGCTGATGCCAATTGATTGGAACAGCCAATAGAATGCAAGCTCAATCCTATTGGCTGATTGGATCAGCCAATAGGATTGAAGCTCAATCCTATTGGCTGATTGCATCAGCCAATAGGATTTTTTACCCGTTAATTCCGATTGGCTGATAGAATTCTATCAGCCAATCGGAATTCAAGGGGCACTATCTTGGATGACGTCATTTAAAGGAAACTTCATTCTTCAATAGCCATCGAAAGAAGAGGATGCTTCGCGCCGGATGTCTTGAAGATGGATCCGCTCTGTGTCGGAAGGATGAAGATAGAAGATGACGTCTGGATGAAGACTTCTGCCCGCCTGGAGGACAACTTCTTGCCACTTGGATGAAGACTTCTCCTGGCTGGATGAGGATGGATGTCCGGTCTTCAAAAAATGTAAGTAGATCTTCAGGGGTTAGTGTTAGATTTTTTTAAGGGTTTATTGGGTGGGTTTTATTTTTAGATTAGGGACTCTGGGCACCGTAAAAGAGCTAAATGCCCTTTAAAGGGCAATGCCCATTAAAATGCCCTTTTCAGGGCAATGGGGAGCTTAGGTTTTTTAGGAAGGTTTTTATTTGGGGGGGGTTGGTTGTTGTGGTGGTGAGTTTTACTGTTGGGGGGTTGTTTGTATTTCTTATTTTACAGGTAAAAGAGCTGATTTCTTTGGGGCAATGCCCAGCAAAAGGCCCTTTTAAGGGCCATTGGCAGTTTAGTGTAGGCTAGGGTTTTTTATTTTGGGGGGCTTTTTTATTTTGATATGGCTATTAGATTAGCTGTAATTAGTTTCAATATTTGATCATTTAGTCAACAACTAGTTAAACTAATTGTAATAGAGGATACAATCCAGTTTACAAAAGAAAACCAATACTGCGGTGGTATAATACTAGTTGGCTCTGCTGAAGCGAAAGTATATTTAAATTAAAATAGTTCCATTCCATTCATACTGTTAAACTTTATTAAATCAACAAGGAACTCACACACACTCAAATAACAGAGCTGAAAAAATAAAAACACTAAAGGGCTCCATGTACTAAGCAGTCAACGAGCTACCCGCAACAAATCTCGCATCCAAACTCGCAAACTGATATGTACTAAGCCGTCAATTATGTAAAAACTTGCATCTTTAAAATTGCGAGCGTACTTATCCGCCATACCTCGCTACCTCTCCATTTTTTACTGTAATTAGACACATTTGACCACCAACTCGCCAAAAACGAATGTACAAAAAAATCTATTTGTCAGCTCGCGTCAATCTCCGCCCCCACCTCATTATTTTTGCCTCGCCACCTTTTAGGTGGCGGGCAAGGTACAAAACAATAGGAAAGCCACTAGATGTCAGTCTATACATATATAAAAGGCAGTAATATCAGCATTGTACTTACATTGTTCATTTCAGCAGCTATGGAGAGAATTCTGTTTTTGTTTATTCTCCGTTTGATGCAAATCCGGGCTAGAAGACAGAATACTGGAAATGTAGCTAATCGATTGGTTAGAAGAAGGAGAGTTCGAGTCCCCCGTGTATTCCTTCCACGGGTTGGTTTGCACGGCCTTTCTGACCGAGAGATCATACAAAGATTCCGGCTTGATCGTGAATCGATATTACACCTGTATCGAGAGATTGAAGATCATTTGGAGCCGATGACTGCTCGTTCATAAGCTATTCCGGGACTTCTGAAACTATTAGCTGCATTGCATTTTTTTGCAACAGGCTCCTTTCAGGCAGTTTCTAGCGTCATTATTGGAATGAGTCAATCTGCTTTTTCACGCCACTTATCCAAAGTAATAGGGGCTATGATGGTTATTTTTCATCGATATGTTTGTTTGCCATCTACCCCTGAAGAATGGCAATCTATCAAGTCAAATTTCTATAGGATGGCTGGGATGCCCAATGTCCTAGGTGCCATAGACTGTACCCATGTTGCTGTAAGACCACTTCAAGCTCGTGAGGAGATCTATAGGAATAGAAAGCATTTCCATTCCTTGAATGTCCAGATGGTCTGTGACCCCAACATGAGGATTATCAGTGTCCGTTCTAACTTTCCTGGCTCCTGTCATGATTCTTACATTTTAAGGCAGACTGGGTTATACCGGAAGTTCGAGGACGGAAATATGCCTGACGGATGGCTTCTAGGTAAGCATAACTGGCGTCTAATATGTCTCTCATTTCAATGTACCAAAATTGCGCCCAATTTGTCGACTGTAATCTGTATAGTTTAATTGTATTGTATAGTTCTGAATCTTTATAATTATTCTTATATTAATATTTATATTTATTATATCTTCTATTAGGAGATGGAGGGTACTCATGTACAGAATGGCTGTTGACTCCCTATAACAACCCACAGACCAGAAGTCAAGTACGTTTCAATGAAGCTCACCGATCTACCAGGGAGATTATTGAGAGGACTTTCGGTATTTTGAAAATGCGGTTTCGATGTCTTGATCGTTCTGGTGGTGCTATGCAGTATGCACCAGAGAAAGTTGCAAAAATTATATTGGTTTGCTGCATACTGCACAATATTGCAATTAAAAGAGGCTGTCCATTAGAAGATGAAGATCCAATAGATGCTGATGATTTACAAGAAGAAATATGTGTAGAACAAGCTAATAGGCGTGGAAATGCAACAAGGGACATGGTTTCAGAACAATATTTTGTGTTTGAGGATTAAAGTTTCAGTTGATCAATAAAAAACTTTCTTTATTAACTTGTCTCCATTTTTTTTTTAAGAATTAAGGTTATTAAAAATCACTCATGATAAACAGTTAAATACATAACAGTTGTTGCTCTTCAATTATCAAAGGTTTCAAATAAATAAAGTTTATGATCAACGTTATTACAGACAATATATTATAGGTAATACATTGTCTTTGTGACATCACACTAGTGTCTACAGCTGCTCTCACTCTTTTACATTATGTGATTAGTGTAATGTAATCCCTCCATAGCTGATGCTAATTCATTGTATTGTGTCATTGAATTGTAGCTGTAACAAGCGACAGTATATTCAACAGTGCTTTATGTTATCAGATTGGATTTTTGAGTTAAAAAAGACTTGCTAATTTTATTTGTTTTATTCTAACCTCTATTTTTAACAGCTACTAGGTTTTCCCATATTCAAATAAATACCTTAAGGGCTTACTCTTAGCACTTATTTTCTTAACCTTTATAATATATTTTTGCATTCAAGATTTGTTAAAAGAATAGTGGCATATAGAAAATAATGGCAAAATAAATTATTTTATTACAAAATTAGAATCTTTAAACATTATATATTAACAATTGTAAACCAAAGTAACTTGTAATACATATAAACACATCTGAAAAAAAAGGAAATGTTTAGAAACCAAATAACAATTGTAAACCAAAATAAATTCTAATACATATAAACACATATGAAACAAAGAAAATGTTTAGAAACAAAATAACAATTGTAAACCAAACAACATTTTAATACATATAAACACATCTTAAAAAAATTAAATGTTTAGAAACAAAATAAAAATTGTAAACCAAAATAAATTTTAATACATAAAAACACATCTGAAACAAATAAAATGTTTAGAAACAAAATAACTATTGTAAACCAAAGTAAATTTTAATACATATCAACACATCTGAAACAAAGAAAATGTATAGAAAACAAATATCATTTGTAATAACTATAAACATCGATATTTACAAACCTTCATAAAATACATTAATCTACATATACATTATATTTTTCTCTATTTTTCGGGGATACATATCTATATCAATGCGCTAATGATTGACATAACGATTAATCACGTCATTGTCTAACATGTCGCGTCCTGAACCTTTTGGTGCTGGAGAATTGGTGATATTAGTTTATGCCATGGATAAATATTTCCCTAAACGGATTGGTGGTGTGAGGGGAGTGAGACAGGAATGCAGAGACAAAATTATATACGAGATGCTGAGAAGAATGCATCGTATTTCAAAAATTAAAAGAACAAGACGACAGTGTCTTAGAAAATATAGTGATTTGAAGAGAAGAGAACCGAAGTACTATAAATCGATTCGAAGATTGATAAGGACATGTAAGTTTCAAAATTATATATGAAATAATTTTTAATAATATAAAAAAAGGGTTTATTTTTGAACTGCGTCATCATTGACGAATCCAGGACAATATTATTTTCTGAGTGTTACTTTGACTATATTAGTATATACAATTGCAAAAAGTTACAAAAGTAAGCATGCAGAACTGAGTTAGTAGATTAAAATTGAACTATATTACTATATACACTTAAAAGGTTAGAAAACTTAGCATACAAAAATGAGTTAGTAGAGTAAAATATAACTATATTAGTATATACCATTGAAACATGCAGAACTGAGTTAGTAGAATAAAATATAAATATATTACTATATAACATTGAAACATGTTAGAAAACTAAGCATGCAGAACTGAATGTTTTGAAAACAAAAAATTACTTGGAATAATTAAATAAAAAAATTTTATTCCAAATTTTTTTTATATATATGTTTATAGATATGAGAAGTAGGAGAATGAAGTGTGCACACCCACCACGCTACCTAAGGTCAATGTTGGTGCAAACACCCAGAAGTGAAGCTCTTTCTCCACCTTTGCCAATAACACTATTGGATATTGAATTATCTCCAAATCCATACGAAATTTGTCATAAAAAGACACAGACAGGTAATGACTTATTATTTAAATTTTAAATCATATATTTTAGGTTTTGGCTTAAAAAGTTTTAGCATGCAATATTAATCAAGTTGCTAATTTACTTCTATTATCATTTTTTTCCTCATTAACTTTCTATCTTTATTTGAAAAAGAAGGCATCTAAGCTAAGGAGCCAGACAATTTTTGGTTGAGCACCATGGACAGCACTCTTTGATTGGTTCTGTCCAATTAGCAAGTACAACACAGTTGGTTCACCAAAAATGGGCTGGCATCTAAACTTAGATTCTTGCTTTTCAAATAAAGATACAAAAAGAATGAAGTAAAATAGAAAGTTTATTTAAATTGCATGCACTATCTGAATCATGAAACTTAGAAATTGGGTTCTATGTCCCTTTTAATGATTATTATTATTGTTTTAAATAATATATACAAGGTTTTTGATTTAATAGTTTTCTATCTTTATCTTTGTAATTTCGTTCATAGATATTACCATGGAAGACATGGAAACTAGTATGGAAATGGAAGAATTTCAAAATCCTGATAGTGTGACAATATTTGAAGCATTGACTTCAGATGATACTCAACCAAGGATAGAAGTTTTACCAACAATGATGTTAGATAAAGGTATGTGTCATACTCAGTAATCTTAAATCTAAGAAAATCCAAGTTTTAACTAATACATATTGTATATTTCAAATAGGAGTTGGCTCAGATGAAAGCTTTAAAGGAGTGGACATAAGTGTAGAAGCTAATATAGTAGATAACGTAGATAACAGCACATCAGGAGGTAATATTTGTGATGAAAAACCCTATCATACATTGAATATGTATATGAAAATTGAATTAAAATTTGCTTTGCATTTATTTTTCTACAGATTTATCTTCAACATCAACTATTGAAACTGCAGACAAAAGTACTCAGAGTTGTCTTGAAGATCATGTTAAACAAAACATTTCTAAAATTAGGGCAACTTTGGGAATGTTAATGGAGCAAGTAGATTTTTTATACCGTAAATATGTAATTTGATTTCATTTTTTGTTTTGTCATGATGATTGTCAGAAGAATGACAATTAATAACTGAGAAAAACTTTTGTGTTGAAGAATCAAAAGTGAGTTTGAATTTATGTAAATAAACTTTTTTTTTGGCCATAAAAAAATTTGTCTTTATTAAATAATAACATTTTAAACTTAAAATACACAAAAAATAACTTATTAAACAATATACAGATGAAAAAAATGAACAGTGACTAAATAATACAAAATGTTCACTCCAGACGTGGCCTCTTTGGGTCTGTTGTACCCTCCCTTTCACTGACAATAGCCAACAGAGATTGTAATGTCCTTTCACTGATGGTTAAAGCTCTGTTAATTTGCTGGTTTTTCTCTTCATCCATCTGCCTCTGCCACTGGAACATCTCTCTTTGCAGCTGTAATTTCTGCATTTCTATCTCATTCCTTTGCATTTCTATTTCCACATTTTTTTCTGACAGAGCAGCCCAGCGGTCAATATTTGTGTTAATAATATTTTGCATTTCTCTGTGGTCCTCTCTGTATTGCCTTGCCAGTGTCAACATTTCCCTCAATGCAACATCGCCCAATAGTCCTTCTGCCGGTGTATTGTCAATATTTACACCACCTGTTTGCAGTGCAATTGGTGGTGCCTGTGTTTCAACAGGTTCCTCAATGTTTTCTGGTGTGTGAATTTCATCCGGTTGCGCATCTCCCAAATCTTCAAGAATATCTGGAGTCTCACTTCCATCATGCCCTCCTGGTGGTTCATCTTGAATGGGATTTTCCACTATCGGCATGAGATTGATAGTGATCTCCCTTGATGAGTTTTCTTCTTCTAGATCAAGACATAACAAATTGTTAGTAAATAAAAATAAAATGTTATAAAAACACTTGCAGAAATAGAATAGAAGGAGAGAGCAGATACAACCGTCATACACCAATTTAAGTTATATTATATATTTATACATATGTGATACATACCATCAAATAATGGAGATGAATGTCCAGTCAATCGTTGGAAAAGACGTCCCAAATCACCTATAAAAAAATAAATAACATAAAAATAAATAAATAAATAAAATTAAAATGTTTTTTTTGTCAATGTAACGATATATTCAAAATTAATTAAATTAAAAAATTGAGAGATAAAAGAGATAAAACACACAACATTGAAATTATTCATTTGTAAAGTACTTACCAGTTGCTCTACCAACACCAGTTTGTGGAGTGCTGGTCCTTAGATCAGGTAGTGTGTCCGCCGAGGAAGTTGTGTGTGTAACATTAGATGATGAGCGTATTAATTGTCCATGTGTAAAACTGGCCGAAGGTCTGGAAACAGCTGCACTGGGTGGTCTTGAAACCGCAGAAGATGAAGTAGAACAAGTGGGCACTTCGTTACTCCTCACAGGCTCTGCTTGTGTTGTTGGCATCGCTTTAAAAAAATAAATAAAAAAAAAACAGAATTTATGTTTACCTGATAAATTACTTTCTCCAACGGTGTGTCCGGTCCACGGCGTCATCCTTACTTGTGGGATATTCTCTTCCCCAACAGGAAATGGCAAAGAGCCCAGCAAAGCTGGTCACATGATCCCTCCTAGGCTCCGCCTTCCCCAGTCATTCGACCGACGTAAAGGAGGAATATTTGCATAGGAGAAACCATATGATACCGTGGTGACTGTAGTTAAAGAAAATAAATTATCAGACCTTATTAAAAAACCAGGGCGGGCCGTGGACCGGACACACCGTTGGAGAAAGTAATTTATCAGGTAAACATAAATTCTGTTTTCTCCAACATTGGTGTGTCCGGTCCACGGCGTCATCCTTACTTGTGGGAACCAATACCAAAGCTTTAGGACACGGATGAAGGGAGGGAGCAAATCAGGTCACCTAAATGGAAGGCACCACGGCTTGCAAAACCTTTCTCCCAAAAATTTCACTTGAAACCGCAGAAGATGAAGTAGAACAAGTGGGCACTTCGTTACTCCTCACAGGCTCTGCTTGTGTTGTTGGCATCGCTTTAAAAAAAAAATAAAAAAAAAAACAGAATTTATGTTTACCTGATAAATTACTTTCTCCAACGGTGTGTCCAGTCCACGGCGTCATCCTTACTTGTGGGATATTCTCTTCCCCAACAGGAAATGGCAAAGAGCCCAGCAAAGCTGGTCACATGATCCCTCCTAGGCTCCGCCTTCCCCAGTCATTCGACCGACGTAAAGGAGGAATATTTGCATAGGAGAAACCATATGATACCGTGGTGACTGTAGTTAAAGAAAATAAATTATCAGACCTGATTAAAAAACCAGGGCGGGCCGTGGACCGGACACACCGTTGGAGAAAGTAATTTATCAGGTAAACATAAATTCTGTTTTCTCCAACATAGGTGTGTCCGGCCCACGGCGTCATCCTTACTTGTGGGAACCAATACCAAAGCTTTAGGACACGGATGAAGGGAGGGAGCAAATCAGGTCACCTAAATGGAAGGCACCACGGCTTGCAAAACCTTTCTCCCAAAAATTTCACTTGAAACCGCAGAAGATGAAGTAGAACAAGTGGGCACTTCGTTACTCCTCACAGGCTCTGCTTGTGTTGTTGGCATCGCTTTAAAAAAAAAATAAAAAAAAAAACAGAATTTATGTTTACCTGATAAATTACTTTCTCCAACGGTGTGTCCGGTCCACGGCGTCATCCTTACTTGTGGGATATTCTCTTCCCCAACAGGAAATGGCAAAGAGCCCAGCAAAGCTGGTCACATGATCCCTCCTAGGCTCCGCCTTCCCCAGTCATTCGACCGACGTAAAGGAGGAATATTTGCATAGGAGAAACCATATGATACCGTGGTGACTGTAGTTAAAGAAAATAAATTATCAGACCTGATTAAAAAACCAGGGCGGGCCGTGGACCGGACACACCGTTGGAGAAAGTAATTTATCAGTTAAACATAAATTCTGTTTTCTCCAACATAGGTGTGTCCGGTCCACGGCGTCATCCTTACTTGTGGGAACCAATACCAAAGCTTTAGGACACGGATGAAGGGAGGGAGCAAATCAGGTCACCTAAATGGAAGGCACCACGGCTTGCAAAACCTTTCTCCCAAAAATAGCCTCAGAAGAAGCAAAAGTATCAAATTTGTAAAATTTTGTAAAAGTGTGCAGTGAAGACCAAGTCGCTGCCTTACATATCTGATCAAAAGAAGCCTCGTTCTTGAAGGTCCATGTGGAAGCCACAGCCCTAGTGGAATGAGCTGTGATTCTTTCAGGAGGCTGCCGTCCGGCAGTCTCGTAAGCCAATCTGATGATGCTTTTAATCCAAAAAGAGAGAGAGGTAGAAGTTGCTTTTTGACCTCTCCTTTTACCAGAATAAACAACAAACAAAGAAGATGTAGCAAAAAATCCAAGAAATGTTCCAGCCGACCAGAGTGTATAGATAGATAAAAAGTGAACTTTATTAGGACCAATTAAAAATATATACAAAAATAGGCAGACTCCTGTGAAACAGTGGGAGTTAGAAAAAGGTCTGACCGGTTTCAGCCAAGTAGGCTGTAGTCATAGACGTGTTGCACCTATGCAGGTGCAATCTATTTAAAACTCTTAACTCCTCCCCAAGGAGGTGATAAAAGAAAAGGAGACAAACACCCACTGTTTAACCCCTTAAAGGTAATGTATGAAATAGTAACTAGATATGTAGACAGACTTCTTTAGGCATAAACATTATGTAAAAAATGACATGTGAAAAATGACAAATAGTTATGCATGAACCAATAGTATAACAATATAACAGTCTAAAAAGTAGCCACCCCGATTTACACAAAAACAACAATAAATAAATAAAGTGTATCCAAATAATATAATAACAAATTATATATAATAGAAAAAACACCTCATATTATATGTTTAAGGTTAAAGGAGAAAGTTGCTGCTTGACTGTCATTTAAGCATACCAATGTGTTTGATGCACTAAAGGGCGCCCTTGTTGAAATTGTTAGATCTAACTATTGCATATAAAGAATGTCAAAGTCGCTTCAGACTATATTATGAGAACTTAAAATAGGAAATGCATAATGATCGTGATAATATCTAAATATTACTTGTAGGTAAAAAGTAACCAAATGGATATACTAACAAGTTAAAAAAGACTTAACATTATGGAAATATATAGATTCTAGGGTCTACAATAAGCTATTAATAAATGGCCTGAAGAATAACCTGTATGTAACCAGGAGAAATCGACCAATTATATTTATCAAGGCTGAAAAGGAGACCAGAATAGAAAAAAGAGTCAAAATGAAGACCTATTTTGGAGAGAAAAAAAAAAAAAATAAAAAAAAAATACTTTGATATGGGCAGTATACGGAGTATTAATCCATATGGGTGTGGATGCGAGGAATGTAAAGGGCATCTGAAAATTCTAAAGGAAATATGCAATATATTGCAAATTCACTATTAATGTTGCCAGTAATTAATAATATCGAATTCCGAGTTGAATCCTCTCGGTAGCAGGCATCCGAGTTTATGGATCCAATAGATTTCCTGTCGGCACAAAATACGAAATTTGTCACCTCCCCTAGGGGGTCTGACAATCTGCTCGATTGCCTGCCACCTAAAGGATCCAACCTGGCCCTGGTGTATCTCCAAGAAGTGTTTAGAGAGGGCTGACACTGCTCTTTCATGTGAGATGTGGGCTAAATGCTCTTTGATGCGTGTCCCTACCTCTCTGGTGGTTCTACCCACATACTGCCTTTGGCACAGGGTACACTCTATGAGGTATACCACAAATTTACTTCCACATTTGACGCAGCCCCTGGTCTCAAAAGATTCTGCCCCAGAGGCTGACGTAAAATGAGTAGCTACTCTGATATGGTTACAAGACCCACAGGACCTCTTTCCACACCGGAAAGTGCCCTTGAAGTGTAGCCAAGAACTCCTGCTTGGTTCTTCTCTCAGTAAACTGGGAGACAGCAAATTTCCCAAAGTCAAATTTCTCCTGTAGACAAAATTACAGCCATCTTTAATAACATTGCGTAATGATTTGTCTCCCCGCAAAATTGGGATGTTCTTCCTGATTATATTACAGACCTGATGGTATTGATTAGAGTAAGCTGTAATGAGGGTGGGAGCATTACGTGTCTTAATTTTTGTATTAATACAATGTTATTAAAGATGGCTGTAATTTTGTCTACAGGAGAAATTTGACTTTGGGAAATTTGCTGTCTCCCAGTTTACTGAGAGAAGAACCAAGCAGGAGTTCTTGGCTACACTTCAAGGGCACTTTCCGGTGTGGAAAGAGGTCCTGTGGGTCTTGTAACCATATCAGAGTAGCTACTCATTTTACGTCAGCCTCTGGGGCAGAATCTTTTGAGACCAGGGGCTGCGTCAAATGTGGAAGTAAATTTGTGGTATACCTCATAGAGTGTACCCTGTGCCAAAGGCAGTATGTGGGTAGAACCACCAGAGAGGTAGGGACACGCATCAAAGAGCATTTAGCCCACATCTCACATGAAAGAGCAGTGTCAGCCCTCTCTAAACACTTCTTGGAGATACACCAGGGCCAGGTTGGATCCTTTAGGTGGCAGGCAATCGAGCAGATTGTCAGACCCCCTAGGGGAGGTGACAAATTTCGTATTTTGTGCCGACAGGAAATCTATTGGATCCATAAACTCGGATGCCTGCTACCGAGAGGATTCAACTCGGAATTCGATATTATTAATTACTGGCAACATTAATAGTGAATTTGCAATATATTGCATATTTCCTTTAGAATTTTCAGATGCCCTTTACATTCCTCGCATCCACACCCATATGGATTAATACTCCGTATACTGCCCATATCAAAGTATTTTTTTTTTATTTTTTTTTTTTTTCTCTCCAAAATAGGTCTTCATTTTGACTCTTTTTTCTATTCTGGTCTCCTTTTCAGCCTTGATAAATATAATTGGTCGATTTCTCCTGGTTACATACAGGTTATTCTTCAGGCCATTTATTAATAG
This sequence comes from Bombina bombina, assembly GCF_027579735.1. Classification (NCBI taxonomy): domain Eukaryota; kingdom Metazoa; phylum Chordata; class Amphibia; order Anura; family Bombinatoridae; genus Bombina; species Bombina bombina. The sequence continues at coordinate 585,403,828 of NC_069501.1, read as the reverse complement.
CTTATTGTAGACCCTAGAATCTATATATTTCCATAATGTTAAGTCTTTTTTAACTTGTTAGTATATCCATTTGGTTACTTTTTACCTACAAGTAATATTTAGATATTATCACGATCATTATGCATTTCCTATTTTAAGTTCTCATAATATAGTCTGAAGCGACTTTGACATTCTTTATATGCAATAGTTAGATCTAACAATTTCAACAAGGGCGCCCTTTAGTGCATCAAACACATTGGTATGCTTAAATGACAGTCAAGCAGCAACTTTCTCCTTTAACCTTAAACATATAATATGAGGTGTTTTTTCTATTATATATAATTTGTTATTATATTATTTGGATACACTTTATTTATTTATTGTTGTTTTTGTGTAAATCGGGGTGGCTACTTTTTAGACTGTTATATTGTTATACTATTGGTTCATGCATAACTATTTGTCATTTTTCACATGTCATTTTTTACATAATGTTTATGCCTAAAGAAGTCTGTCTACATATCTAGTTACTATTTCATACATTACCTTTAAGGGGTTAAACAGTGGGTGTTTGTCTCCTTTTCTTTTATCACCTCCTTGGGGAGGAGTTAAGAGTTTTAAATAGATTGCACCTGCATAGGTGCAACACGTCTATGACTACAGCCTACTTGGCTGAAACCGGTCAGACCTTTTTCTAACTCCCACTGTTTCACAGGAGTCTGCCTATTTTTGTATATATTTTTAATTGGTCCTAATAAAGTTCACTTTTTATCTATCTATACACTCTGGTCGGCTGGAACATTTCTTGGATTTTTTGCTACATTTTACTTGGAGTACTGGGACTCCAATCCACATTTACTGTTCACAGCGACATTGGATCCCCCTGCCGGGTGACGTCACGCCTGAAGGAGGAGCTGAGCAGCGTGCGAGTGTGGAGACCAGCTGAGCAGAGTTAGAGCTGGGAACACGAATACTACTATGGCGACTTACATCGGGATGTGCAGCAGGATGTTTTAAACGGACGAACCAAGCGGACATACCTAGGGCAGTGAGTAATTACAGTTTGCATCCTATTATGGTTTGGGACTTATTTCTCACATAACGGGTTCTCTAGTTACATATGAGCCCTGTTATTTTGTATGAGCGTTACCCCACCTAGCATCTGTACCCTACCCTAACGCACTGACTGAACATCTGCCTGCTTACTAGACCTGTTTCTCCACTGCTCAGGCTTGCCACTGCACTTGTATCATTCATTAGTTAGAGAGCAACAGGACTGTTGTTATGATAAACACAGGCATCTGATTATGCAGGACCTGGCTTTCCTGACAAATACGCCTTTATCTACTACCATCTAACCATCATATATCCGGTTGGCTCTACTTTCTTTTTTGCTTGGCAGCAACAGCAAATGGCTTGGGTTACGACATAAGCACAATAGTGATATTATCCCTTTTATACTTATACTAACTCTGCATATTGCGCTAGTAATAGCGGTCTCCACTCACGCTAGCTCACTCTGCTACTTTTGTTTGCATCATTTGTTTGTTCTCTGTTTCTCAAACAAAGAAGATGTTTGTCTAAAATCCTTTGTAGCATCTAAATAGAATTTTAGAGCACGAACTACATCCAAATTGTGCAACAAAACTTTCCAAGATAATAACTTAATATCAACGGAATGTAAGGGTTCAAACGGAACCCCCTGAAGAACTGAAAGAACTAAATTGAGACTCCAAGGAGGAGTCAAAGGTTTGTAAACAGGCTTGATTCTAACCAGAGCCTGAACAAAGGCTTGAACATCTGGCACAGCTGCCAGCTTTTTGTGAAGTAACACAGACAAGGCAGAAATCTGTCCCTTCAAAGAACTTGCAGATAATCCTTTCTCCAAACCTTCTTGAAGAAAGGATAGAATCTTAGGAATTTTTACCTTGTCCCAAGGGAATCCTTTAGATTCACACCAACAGATATATTTTTTCCATATTTTGTGGTAGATTTTTCTAGTTACAGGCTTTCTGGCCTGAACAAGAGTATCAATGACAGAATCTGAGAACCCTCGCTTTGATAAGATCAAGCGTTCAATCTCCAAGCAGTCAGTTGGAGTGAGACCAGATTCGGATGTTCGAACGGACCTTGAACAAGAAGGTCTCGTCTCAAAGGTAGCTTCCATGGTGGAGCCGATGACATATTCACCAGGTCTGCATACCAAGTCCTGCGTGGCCACGCAGGAGCTATCAAGATCACCGATGCCCTCTCCTGATTGATCCTGGCTACCAGCCTGGGGATGAGAGGAAACGGCGGGAATACATAAGCTAGTTTGAAGGTCCAAGGTGCTACTAGTGCATCTACTAGAGTCGCCTTGGGATCCCTGGATCTGGACCCGTAGCAAGGAACCTTGAAGTTCTGACGAGAGGCCATCAGATCCATGTCTGGAATGCCCCACAATTGAGTAATTTGGGCAAAGATTTCCGGATGGAGTTCCCACTCCCCCGGATGAAATGTCTGACGACTCAGAAAATCCGCTTCCCAATTTTCCACTCCTGGGATATGGATTGCAGACAAGTGGCAGGAGTGAGTCTCCGCCCATTGAATGATTTTGGTCACTTCTTCCATCGCCAGGGAACTCCTTGTTCCCCCCTGATGGTTGATGTACGCAACAGTCGTCATGTTGTCTGATTGAAACCGTATGAACTTGGCCTTTGCTAGCTGAGGCCAAGCCTTGAGAGCATTGAATATCGCTCTCAGTTCCAGAATATTTATCGGGAGAAGAGATTCTTCCCGAAACCAAAGACCCTGAGCTTTCAGGGGTCCCCAGACCGCGCCCCAGCCCACCAGACTGGCGTCGGTCGTGACAATGACCCACTCTGGTCTGCGGAAGCTCATCCCCTGTGACAGGTTGTCCAGGGACAGCCACCAACGGAGTGAATCTCTGGTCCTCTGATTTACTTGTATCGTCGGAGACAAGTCTGTATAGTCCCCATTCCACTGACTGAGCATGCACAGTTGTAATGGTCTTAGATGAATGCGCGCAAAAGGAACTATGTCCATTGCCGCTACCATCAAACCTATTACTTCCATGCACTGCGCTATGGAAGGAAGAGGAACGGAATGAAGTATTTGACAAGAGTTTAGAAGTTTTGTTTTTCTGGCCTCTGTCAGAAAAATCCTCATTTCTAAGGAGTCTATTATTGTTCCCAAGAAGGGAACCCTCGTTGACGGAGATAGAGAACTCTTTTCTACGTTCACTTTCCATCCGTGAGATCTGAGAAAGGCCAGGACAATGTCCGTGTGAGCCTTTGCTAGAGGAAGGGACGACGCTTGAATCAGAATGTCGTCCAAGTAAGGTACTACTGCAATGCCCCTTGGTCTTAGCACCGCTAGAAGGGACCCTAGTACCTTTGTGAAAATCCTTGGAGCAGTGGCTAATCCGAACGGAAGTGCCACGAACTGGTAATGCTTGTCCAGGAATGCGAACCTTAGGAACCGATGATGTTCCTTGTGGATAGGAATATGTAGATACGCATCCTTTAAATCCACCGTGGTCATGAATTGACCTTCCTGGATGGAAGGAAGAATTGTTCGAATGGTTTCCATTTTGAACGATGGAACCTTGAGAAACTTGTTTAGGATCTTGAGATCTAAGATTGGTCTGAACGTTCCCTCTTTTTTGGGAACTACGAACAGATTGGAGTAGAACCCCATCCCTTGTTCTCCTAATGGAACAGGATGAATCACTCCCATTTTTAACAGGTCTTCTACACAATGTAAGAATGCCTGTTTTTTTATGTGGTCTGAAGACAATTGAGACCTGTGGAACCTCCCCCTTGGGGGAAGCCCCTTGAATTCCAGAAGATAACCTTGGGAGACTATTTCTAGCGCCCAAGGATCCAGAACATCTCTTGCCCAAGCCTGAGCGAAGAGAGAGAGTCTGCCCCCCACCAGATCCGGTCCCGGATCGGGGGCCAACATCTCATGCTGTCTTGGTAGCAGTGGCAGGTTTCTTGGCCTGCTTTCCCTTGTTCCAGCCTTGCATTGGTCTCCAGGCTGGCTTGGCTTGAGAAGTATTACCCTCTTGCTTAGAGGACGTAGCACTTGGGGCTGGTCCGTTTCTACGAAAGGGACGAAAATTAGGTTTATTTTTGGCCTTGAAAGACCTATCCTGAGGAAGGGCGTGGCCCTTGCCCCCAGTGATATCAGAGATAATCTCTTTCAAGTCAGGGCCAAACAGCGTTTTCCCCTTGAAAGGAATGTTAAGCAATTTGTTCTTGGAAGACGCATCCGCTGACCAAGATTTTAACCAAAGCGCTCTGCGCGCCACAATAGCAAACCCAGAATTTTTCGCCGCTAACCTAGCCAATTGCAAAGTGGCGTCTAGGGTGAAAGAATTAGCTAATTTGAGAGCACGGATTCTGTCCATAATCTCCTCATAAGAAGGAGAATTACTAGTGATCGCCTTTTCTAGCTCATCGAACCAGAAACACGCGGCTGTAGTGACAGGGACAATGCATGAAATTGGTTGTAGAAGGTAACCTTGCTGAACAAACATCTTTTTAAGCAAACCTTCTAATTTTTTATCCATAGGATCTTTGAAAGCACAACTATCTTCTATGGGTATAGTGGTGCGTTTGTTTAGAGTAGAAACCGCCCCCTCGACCTTGGGGACTGTCTGCCATAAGTCCTTTCTGGGGTCGACCATAGGAAACAATTTTTTAAATATGGGGGGAGGGACGAAAGGTATGCCGGGCCTTTCCCATTCTTTATTTACAATGTCCGCCACCCGCTTGGGTATAGGAAAAGCTTCGGGGGGCCCCGGGACCTCTAGGAACTTGTCCATTTTACATAGTTTCTCTGGGATGACCAAATTCTCACAATCATCCAGAGTGGATAACACCTCCTTAAGCAGAGCGCGGAGATGTTCCAACTTAAATTTAAATGTAATCACATCAGGTTCAGCTTGTTGAGAAATTTTCCCTGAATCTGAAATTTCTCCCTCAGACAAAACCTCCTTGGCCCCCTCAGACTGGTGTAGGGGCCCTTCAGAAACAATATCATCAGCGTCCTCATGCTCTTCAGTATTTTCTAAAACAGAGCAGTCGCGCTTTCGCTGATAAGTGGGCATTTTGGCTAAAATGTTTTTGATAGAATTATCCATTACAGCCGTTAATTGTTGCATAGTAAGGAGTATTGGCGCGCTAGATGTACTAGGGGCCTCCTGTGTGGGCAAGACTGGTGTAGACGAAGGGGGTGATGATGCAGTACCATGCTTACTCCCCTCACTTGAGGAATCATCTTGGACATCATTTTCTCTAAATTTTGTGTCACATAAATCACATCTATTTAAATGAGAAGGAACCTTGGCTTCCCCACATTCAGAACACAGTCTATCTGGCAGTTCAGACATGTTAAACAGGCATAAACTTGATAACAAAGTACAAAAAACGTTTTAAAATAAAACCGTTACTGTCACTTTAAATTTTAAACTGAACACACTTTATTACTGCAATTGCGAAAAAGTATGAAGGAATTGTTCAAAATTCACCAAAATTTCACCACAGTGTCTCAAAGCCTTAAAAGTATTGCACACCAAATTTGGAAGCTTTAACCCTTAAAATAACGGAACCGGAGCCGTTTTTATATTTAACCCCTTTACAGTCCCTGGTATCTGCTGCTGAGACCCAACCAAGCCCAAAGGGGAATACGATACCAAATGACGCCTTCAGAAAGTCTTTTCTATGTATCAGAGCTCCTCACACATGCATCTGCATGTCATGCTTCTCAAAAACAAGTGCGCAATACAGGCGCGAAAATGAGACTCAGCCTATGATTAGGGAAAGCCCCTAGAGAATAAGGTGTCCAATACAGTGCCTGCCGGTTATTTTACAAAATTCCCAAGATTAAAATAATTCCTCAAGGCTATGGAGTATAAAATATGTTTATATATAAAACGATTTAGCCCAGAAAATGTCTACAGTCTTAAAAAGCCCTTGTGAAGCCCTTATTTACTGTCTGTAATAAAAATGGCTTACCGGATCCCATAGGGAAAATGACAGCTTCCAGCATTACATCGTCTTGTTAGAATGTGTCATACCTCAAGCAGCAAAAGTCTGCTCACTGTTCCCCCAACTGAAGTTAATTCCTCTCAACAGTCCTGTGTGGAACAGCCATCGATTTTAGTAACGGTTGCTAAAATCATTTTCCTCTTACAAACAGAAATCTTCATCTCTTTTCTGTTTCAGAGTAAATAGTACATACCAGCACTATTTTAAAATAACAAACTCTTGATTGAATAATAAAAACTACAGTTAAACACTAAAAAACTCTAAGCCATCTCCGTGGAGATGTTGCCTGTACAACGGCAAAGAGAATGACTGGGGAAGGCGGAGCCTAGGAGGGATCATGTGACCAGCTTTGCTGGGCTCTTTGCCATTTCCTGTTGGGGAAGAGAATATCCCACAAGTAAGGATGACGCCGTGGACCAGACACACCTATGTTGGAGAAATTAGGTTTATTTTTATTTCTAGTTGAAACTGAAAGCTAAAAGTGTTAATAATAATAATTACAGCAGTGAATGCAGGCTCAATCATTAAAGGGACATGCCAACCACCTTTTTTTATGATTTGGAAAGAGAATGCAGTTATAAACATCTTTATAATTTACTTATATTATCTAATTTGTTTTATTCTCTTGATATTCTTTGTTGAAAAGCATTTGATTGATGCACAAAGAAGCCTCGTGTGATTGGCTCAACATGTGTATTTATTTTTCTTCAACTAAGAATATCTAGAAAATGAAGCCAAAGAAATAATGGAAGTAATTTGTAATGTTGTTTAAATTTCAATTCTCTATCCGAATCATTAATAAAAGATTTTGGGTTTAGTGGCCCTTTAAGGGGACATGAACACATATAATTACCTTTACAAATTGCATAAGAAAATGCTTTTTTCAAAAATATTTAAATGTATTATGTTTTTGCATTCATTGGATTTTTATACTTTGAGGAAAAGCAAATCTATACAGACACAGTAAATGATCATTGGTTGATGCACATAGATGGTTCATGTGACTGCGTCAACTATGTGCATAGCTATATCTGAAAAAAGTATGTTTATAAAGCGGAGAACAATTTGGAAAGATGTTAACAATAATATTCTATAGTCAAATAACGCAACATGGAAGTCAATAGATCAGAAATTTAAGAAGGCATGTGATCTGGGGTTAGTCTCATGATTAATGTCGGACATACAATATTATTTTAATAGTTTCAAATTACATTATTTCTATTGTCATTATCTCTTTAAGGTTTCTATGCAATACTGGTTTGAAAATAAACACATGGGTGTTATCTTTAGGGATCACTATAGTAATAATCAACAAATCTTTAGTTCCGTTAGACCATTAAAAAAAGGCAGTATAACAACACTATTATTGTACAATCCCTTATACATATATGCAACATAAATGATTACAGTATTTGGGGCCTAAATGGCTTGTACAATCCCTTATACATATATGCGAGATAAATTATTACAGTATTTGGGGCCTAGATGGCCTATATAGATTAGGATACTGAAGCGTAAGAAGTCAGATAATGTTATTTTAAAGAAATATATATTGGAGACAATGACCTATCATAACTTTAAAAAAAACATTTACGTCAACTATGTTGTACATTTACCTCTTAAATCACTGTCACAATCATCCGTTATGCCAGTGATGATCTCTGGTCCCAGACGCTGAACAAGCTTCTGCTCATAATCATTGAGGTCTGCCACATATGCTGGTCCACCTCCGGTAGCACGTGCCGAATTTTTGTAACGCTTCTTCAGCTGATCAACATCCTTTTTTCCTGGACCCTGGGCACTAACAGCGTCGCTGATCCTTTGCCAGATCTGCTTCCTCCTAGAAAAATTTGTCTGTTTGACACGACATCCAAACAAATAATCATAAGAGTCAATAATCATGTCAATCAAAACGACGTTTTGCTGATGAGAAAAGTGAGGATTCTTGGATTTTGAAGCGGTTTCAGATCCAGATGAAGCCATATCGAAATTGTAAATAAAGATCACAAAAACGAGCGCTCTGTAATTACTCTCCAAAAATTTTGGAACAATAATAAAGTTGTTTAGAAAAGTTGTCCATTTATAGGAGCAAAATTCTATTCCCGCGACTACTATGACGTTCATGACACCTTACATGTCACGTGTTAACAATTGGCCAGACAATTGAACTGAAAGTTAAGTACATCAGCTTAGTCGCGGCGAGCGAGGCGTCAAATTTATCAATATTCCGCCACTGCTCGCGGCGGGCTAGACGTGTCTATTTATTGTGGGATTATTAGTACATAGCTACAGCGGACACCATTTCGCCCGCGGCGAGTAACGGCGAGTTTAGCCGCGTATAAAATGACGGATGATATGACGGCTTAGTACATGGAGCCCTTAAACTCTGTTGATTGAGCTGTCGCAATAAAATGTAAGAACCAATATTTAAAGTATCACCCAGTCCTCTGTCTGAATTTAAGTGTTCATATAGGATACTCTCTAGTTACCAATATGAAATAGACGATTGAATAAACATTGTTTATTTACGTGAAGAAGGTGTGCGGTTGAATTGATTTTAATGCATACTTTGTGCTTTTCAATGTGGGCTTGTGACAATGTCAATTGGAGAGATGCTCCATTTGTTGCAGTGATGATGCTATAAATTATAAAATACTTTTCATGAAAATATATGTGCTTGCTAATTCTATACATCGAATGATGATATAACTTGTTTCATCAAACCAATGCTATACTGTGCACTTAATCATGGCAAATAACAGCGGCCCGCACCCCCTCTGAGGAAGCGTTTGTGAAACGCGCGTCAGGGGTCCGACAGGGGCAGCTCAGTCTCTCCTGCTCGTTTTTTTAACTTTCTTACTCTTGTTGTGAAAATATGTCTTATTGAACCTACTACAGCCTTCCCAGCCTCTGGTCTTTAATAGTGTAATGATACAAATAATTAGCCCTCGGATTGTAAGGGCTTAGCCTATATTTAACACTTAAATTCAGACAGAGGACTGGGTGATACTTTAAATATTGGTTCTTACATTTTATTGCGACAGCGCAATCAACAGAGTTTAAGTGTTTTTATTTTTTCAGCTCTGTTATTTGAGTGTGTGTGAGTTCCTTGTTGATTTAATAAAGTTTAACAGTATGAATGGAATGGAACTATTTTAATTTAAATATACTTTCGCTTCAGCAGAGCCAACTAGTATTATACCACTGCAGTATTGGTTTTCTTTTTTAAACTCGATTGTATCCTCTATTACAATTAGTTTAACTAGTTGTTGAATGCTTGTTGTAACCAATTCACTGCATCAGATGTCTCTTTAAGATAACTCAGAGGCTGAGTCCCGTATATATAGATATAAGAGACACCTGAGATTTAATATCCGACTCTGCAATCCCCCACCCCATATATTTCTAAAATTTGATCATTTAGTGTTTATTATTTTTTGTAATTTAGATAAATGTTTTTTTTAATTAAATTTATTAATTTTAGTGTAATGGTAGGTTTTAGTGTAAGACAGGTTATGTTTTATTTTACAGGTAAATTTGAATTTATTTTAACTAGGTAGTTAGTAAATAGTTAATAACTATTTACTAACTAGTCTACCTATTTAAAATAAATACAAACTTACCTGTGAAATAAAAATAAAACCTAAGATAGATACAATATAACTATTAGTTATATTGTAGCTAGCTTCGGTTCTATTTTACAGGTAATTATTTATTTATTGATAAATAGGAATAATTTAGGTATTAATTGTAATTTTTATTTGGAATTATTTTAATGATGTTAAAGTTAGTGGGTGTCAGGGTTAGGGTTACGTTAGGTTTAGGGTTAGACTTAGGGTTAGGTTTAGGGGTTAATAACTTTAGTATAGTGGTGGCGACATTGGGGGCAGCAGATTAGGGGTTGATAAGTGTAGTTAGCTGGGGCAATTTTGGGGGCAGCAGATTAGGGGTTAATAACAGTAATGTAGGTTGCTGCAATGTTGGGGACAGCAGATTAGGGGTTAATAAGTGTATGTAGGTGGCAATGACATTGGGGAAGCAGATTAGGGGTTAATAATATTTAAGAATGATATGTACGATATAAAATCATACAATAGGGTGCGCTATATTAATAATCAAAGTATGTGCAAATAAATGTATGTGAAGTGGATGGTGCAATTAGTATAAAAATCGCTCAAAATGTATATAGGATGTCCTATTACAAGAGTATACCTGAGGAACTATATAGTTCTGGAAAAATAGATAAGTGACTTTACATAAACAATGGTGTATATTTCACAAAAACTTCATCCCCTAAAAAATGTATACATATAAATCAAGTGATACAGTGTTATTTATATTGAAAATAGAATATATTAAAATATTATATTATTAGAAAATATATAAAAAACAATACAGACGATTTCACATATAGTGCAGAGTCATTGATAGATAGATGCAATTGTTGAAATCAATAATTCTGGAAGGCTGCTCTACTCCAAACCGGTGGTAAGTCGGTAGAACTGAAAAAATAGAAAGCAAAAAGAGAGAGCGCCTGATGGTGTAATATCGTCAAGATCAAGAATGGTACAGGTATAAAAAATCTCTGCCAAATGGATACTCACAAAGAGCTTGGCACTCGCAAGTAGTGCATATAGGCGGGCTGACCTTTATACAGCAGTCAGTACACTGAATCTATGGTGGTCGTATCAGAAATCTGTAGTAATAGAAAAAGAAACACAAAAGACCAATAGTGCAATATCGTCTGAAACCGAAATGGGCACAGCAAAGGGCACGGGGTCAGCAAGATGTATACTCACAATGGAGTTGGCACTCCCAAGTAGTGCATTAAGGCAGGCTGACCTTCATACAGCAGTCAGCGCGCTGATAGTTAATAGCTGTAGTTGGTGGCTGTAGCTGTTATCGGTTTAAGCTTGTCCTCTGCTCACCGGCGTGTGTGCTGAATACTCAGCTATAGCTAGGCTGTTAGCTGTAGAAAGTAGATCCTCAAGGTATGCCGTGAACACACCCAGAGATGCACCTGAGGCTCGTCACAGGCCTCAGAAAAAACAAGGTGCATACAAAATGGTAAACCACTAAAGATGAGTGACTAAAAAGTATTTTTTAAAAGGAAACAAATTAAAAAAGGAAGTCAGCGGACAAAATGTTAAGTAAAAATAATAAAAAGGGTTTTATTTAAGAGCTATAACAACGCGTTTCTCGGCCGATATAAGCTCACTGGCCGTTTCATCAGGTAAGTGTATAGGTATAGCGGGAAAACCACATTTAAAAATACATAGGAAGGTCATGATTGGTTAGTGCATCCACCAATAAATGACCAAACATTTTGTTACATTTAAAATACAATATTTCGCTGACATCCTAACAAAATACTTTCGTTACATATAATCAGAAAAAGGAAAATAGTGTATACATGGAAACAATGTGAAAAATATATGTGATTTAAAAACCACGGAAGGAACATTTTGTTCTTTAGCAGGATGATAAGAAACTCGTTATTATCCTGTCTTAAAAATGGTCAAAAAATTGTAGGGACAAATGAGGCCACATGAACCATAGAAAATGAACATCAAATTAGTAATTCTGCTGCTTTAATAATATGTTAAAAAATACCAGTTCTGATTGAGTCTTAAATGTCATGTACTGATGTAAGTCATTGTGTTATGAATGACCATAATAAGTATGTTATGTGAGATAGAATTCTTATGCCTCTCATACATGGTGCAATATAACTGATGCTATGTGCTTTAAAATAAAAATAAAAATGGTATGTATTTAGTGTGTTTTATTTGAAAACATCACATTGCAGAAAAAAATATATTATGCCTGTATAGAATATACAGATAATAGTGTAGGTAATTTAATAAAATTACGTTTATTAGTTAAATGCTGCCAAATCCAAGTTAGAATTAAGCCCTGAAGGCCACAGAGTATTCAACTTGTGAATCCAAAAGGTTTCACGTTGTCTTAATTTAATAATTCTGTTGTAATCTGTTGAAGGGGGTATATAGTCTATGGGATAAAATTTGAAAATTTCAGGATTGCCCTGATGTTTGTTCAGGCAATGTTCTGGTATACTATGTTTAATCTTTTTCTTTTTGCAATTTTTACAATTGCGTAGATGTCCCCCCCACCTAGTTCTTGCTTTTCTTCAGGTGCGACCCACGTACTGGGCCCCACATATACATTCAAGGACATAAATTACAAAGATGGAATTGCAATTTAAGAATTTTTTGATAGGAAAAATTTCCCCGGTTATTTTTGAGGTGAAATTTTTCATACCAGATGGTATGTATTTGCAAGTATTACAGCCTCTTTTTCCACATTTGTAGACTCCTATGTGACTAAGAAAATTTGTGTTGTTATTGGAATTTTTATTGCAAAAAATGTGTTTCACTTTTTTACTGGGAGCTAGCTTACTCCTCAGAGTAGGAGCCCTAGTGTATACGATTTTTGGATAACTATCTACTAAATTTTTTAAAATGGGATCTCTGAGTATTATTGGCCAATGTTTGTTAAGAATATGTCTTATCTGTTTATAATTATTATTGTATTGGGTGATAAACAATGGTTTTGCTGAAAAATTATCATTCTCTCTTTTTTTGTTATGAGTCTTATTTTTGTTGAGTAAAGTATCCCTATCTAGAAATCTGGCCTTGTCTCTACAGGTTGTCAAAAGGTCGTTAGGATAACCTTTATCAAGGAACCTTTGATAGATGATTTTACTCTGCAGGTCAAAGGATTCTAGCGATGAACAATTACGTCGAATTCTTTCGAATTGACTGTAGGGGATGTTTGATAGCCAGTTTATATGATGATTACTTTTGAAATTTAAATAACTATTGCTGTCTACTTTCTTGAAAAATGTTTTTGAACAAAGATTTCCTAACTGGTCCCAGCTTAGTGTTAAATCTAAAAAATCTACTGTCTGCTTATTTATATCAGCAGTGAATGACAAACCAAAATCATTTTGGTTAAGGGAAGCAGCAAACAGTGTTGCTGAGGGAAGGTCACCTCGCCATAGGAAAATCAAGTCATCTATGCAGCGGCCATAGAACACCAGACTCGCCCCAGCTGAGGAATTATAGATGTAAATATCCTCAAAAATGCCCATAAAATGTTGGCAAAGCTGGGGGCGAATCTGGTGCCCATGGCCGTACCCTTAGTTTGTAAGTAAAATAAATCCTGAAACATAAAATAATTATGTTGTAAAATGAATCTAATACATTCAATAATATACTCTTTTTGAAAACGGGGCATATAGTGATCTTCATTTAGTTTTAGCAAGATTGTCTGTAAGCCTAATTCGTGAGATATGTTGGAATAGAGAGAACTAACGTCACAGGTTATCCATATTAAGTCACCATTATTTTTGAGGTCCTTAATTTTATTGAGTAGATAAGTGCTGTCTTTAATGTAAGATCTAAGGCCAACAACATGTTTCTGTAAAAAAAGATCAATGTAGTACGATAAATTGTATGTTAAGTTATCTATCCCTGCAATTATTGGTCGGCCCGGGGGGTGTTTTTGATCCTTATGGATTTTTGGCAAATGATAATAATGTGCTACACTTGGGTTGCTAACTTTAAGAAAGTTTCTTTCATCTTTATTTAGAATATTCAGATTGGAACCTCTTTCAATCAAAGCATGATATTCTTTTAAAAAAATAGGTGTGGGGTCTGTTTTTAGGACTCTATAGTAATTGTTGTCATTCAGAATCCGTTTGGCTTCTGATAAGTAGTCACAAAAATCTTGTATCACTATTCCTCCTCCCTTGTCAGCATCCCGTATGATGATATTGGGGTTGTCTGCAAGGGAGGAGACTGCCTTCCTTTCACCTTGTAATTTGTAAAAATTCTTTTTTGATGACTTTAAAGAGATTTTTTCAAGATCGTCGATTACTAAATTATGGTAAATTTCAACATACTGGCTACATCCCAATGGAGGAGAGAATGATGATTTCATTTTTACGTCAGTATGAATGACACTTTCAAAAAGTTGATCAGTAAGAGAATTTATAGAGCCTTGGGTAGAGATAACTCTTTCTCCCATATTCATATTATCAGTAAGAATGCAGATAGTATCGTTCTCTAAAAGATTATGTTTTTTTAGATTTTTTTGGGCAAAATATTTTTGCAAGGATAGTTTCCTGGTAAATCTATTTAGGTCTACAAAAAGGTTAAAAATATTGTGGGGATTGGGTGGACAAAATGATAAACCCTTATGAAGAATTCTTTTTTCCTCTATGGATAAGGTGTGTGATGATAAATTAAAAATGCCCTTATCTAATTTGTTATGTTTTTCTTTCTTGGTGGCAATACCTCTCCCTCTTGTGCCTCTTGGTCTAAATGAAAGGGTCTTTTTCTGGGATTTGGTTCTTCTATTATTACTCTTCGTTGATGTGGGGCATGTTCTAAAAAAGGCGAGGATGCGGAGGTAGTATTGTTTCTAGATATACGTTCTGTGAACACATTGTCCTCTGAAACAGAGGACAAAGGTTGAAAACGATTCGAGTGAACATATTGATTATGGTTTGGGTTATAATTAGTCTTGGAATGATTATCTTTGTAAGTGTGAGAATTAGTTTGAATGGGAGAATCATAATTCTGATAATTGTCAAATCTGCTGTTCTCTCTAAATTGTCTTTTATTACCATAATAGGAATTATCATTATAAGTCCTATGGTTGTCATAATGATTCCTGGGTGGATAATAAGATTGGTGGGGAGATTGTTGTCTGTGCCAAGTGTCATATTGATTGTCATTGTATCTGTTATGGTATTGTACATTGTGTTGTTCCCTATCTCTGTGTATATATGTATTGGATTTTCTGTAATGGTTAGTTGGTGTAGTATGATAATAGTTATTTGATTTATAATTATCCTTATAAATCCTATTATTATTTCTATGGTGAACCGTAGTCCAAGTTCCGCCTGGTTCAGATCTGTTTGTTCTGTGTGGGGCATTTGTCACTGTAGGTTGATCTATGTCATATGATCTATGATCTGTATTTCTTTGATTCTCAGAGTTCTGTGTTTCTGAGTTAGAAGGTTGTGTGCGATTATAACTATATATTCTATCATTAATGTAATCCTCATTGTCCCTTACCAATTTTTTGTTTTTGGATTGGACAAGTTCCTCTTGGAATTTGTCTGTCCTTTCATACATGCTTTTCAAAAAACGATCATAATCAGAACTCTCAACGTGTTTTTCTAAATCTGTTTGTATTCTTTCTATGTTTTCCCTGCACTGATCAGCTAAAAAACGTCTGTGTTCTATCAAAGCCTTCATTAATTCAAAAGAGCAATCACTGAGTATTTTGTACCATTTTTCCAAAAGTACAGGATTGTCTTTAAAAGAACAATGTTTTAAAATACGTAATCCTCTGGGAATCTGTTTCAGATCAATATATTTTTCTAAAGTGGAAAGATCCCACCAATGTCTATGTTCTTTTAAAATTTCTTCTTCTAAAGTATGGAATAAACTTTTCATAGATTTGGTGGTATCAGAATCTGATTGTGAAACAATAGTAGCTGGTTTCCCTAGTAAATTGTATGCTGCTCTAATCTTGTTTCTATCCTCTTTGGACTGCATATTGTGACCAAAAAGTGAAAAAAAATCAAATATAAATGCCAAACAAAAAGTTGATCAGTAAGAGAATTTATAGAGCCTTGGGTAGAGATAACTCTTTCTCCCATATTCATATTATCAGTAAGAATGCAGATAGTATCGTTCTCTAAAAGATTATGTTTTTTTAGATTTTTTTGGGCAAAATATTTTTGCAAGGATAGTTTCCTGGTAAATCTATTTAGGTCTACAAAAAGGTTAAAAATATTGTGGGGATTGGGTGGACAAAATGATAAACCCTTATGAAGAATTCTTTTTTCCTCTATGGATAAGGTGTGTGATGATAAATTAAAAATGCCCTTATCTAATTTGTTATGTTTTTCTTTCTTGGTGGCAATACCTCTCCCTCTTGTGCCTCTTGGTCTAAATGAAAGGGTCTTTTTCTGGGATTTGGTTCTTCTATTATTACTCTTCGTTGATGTGGGGCATGTTCTAAAAAAGGCGAGGATGCGGAGGTAGTATTGTTTCTAGATATACGTTCTGTGAACACATTGTCCTCTGAAACAGAGGACAAAGGTTGAAAACGATTCGAGTGAACATATTGATTATGGTTTGGGTTATAATTAGTCTTGGAATGATTATCTTTGTAAGTGTGAGAATTAGTTTGAATGGGAGAATCATAATTCTGATAATTGTCAAATCTGCTGTTCTCTCTAAATTGTCTTTTGTTACCATAATAGGAATTATCATTATAAGTCCTACGGTTGTCATAATGATTCCTGGGTGGATAATAAGATTGGTGGGGAGATTGTTGTCTGTGCCATGTGTCATATTGATTGTCATTGTATCTGTTATGGTATTGTACATTGTGTTGTTCCCTATCTCTGTGTATATATGTATTGGATTTTCTGTAATGGTTTATGTAAAGTCACTTATCTATTTTTCCAGAACTATATAGTTCCTCAGGTATACTCTTGTAATAGGACATCCTATATACATTTTGAGCGATTTTTATACTAATTGCACCATCCACTTCACATACATTTATTTGCACATACTTTGATTATTAATATAGCGCACCCTATTGTATGATTTTATATCGTACATATCATTCTTGTCTATTGTTGGGTAACTTATAGGAGTGCAGCACACATTTTACACTTTTTTCACACTTTTTTACATTTTGTTTGGCATTTATATTTGATTTTTTTTCACTTTTTGGTCACAATATGCAGTCCAAAGAGGATAGAAACAAGATTAGAGCAGCATACAATTTACTAGGGAAACCAGCTACTATTGTTTCACAATCAGATTCTGATACCACCAAATCTATGAAAAGTTTATTCCATACTTTAGAAGAAGAAATTTTAAAAGAACATAGACATTGGTGGGATCTTACCACTTTAGAAAAATATATTGATCTGAAACAGATTCCCAGAGGATTACGTATTTTAAAACATTGTTCTTTTAAAGACAATCCTGTACTTTTGGAAAAATGGTACAAAATACTCAGTGATTGCTCTTTTGAATTAATGAAGGCTTTGATAGAACACAGACGTTTTTTAGCTGATCAGTGCAGTGAAAACATAGAAAGAATACAAACAGATTTAGAAAAACACGTTGAGAGTTCTGATTATGATCGTTTTTTGAAAAGCATGTATGAAAGGACAGACAAATTCCAAGAGGAACTTGTCCAATCCAAAAACAAAAAATTGGTAAGGGACAATGAGGATTACATTAATGATAGAATATATAGTTATAATCGCACACAACCTTCTAACTCAGAAACACAGAACTCTGAGAATCAAAGAAATACAGATCATAGATCATATGACATAGATCAACCTACAGTGACAAATGCCCCACACAGAACAAACAGATCTGAACCAGGCGGAACTTGGACTACGGTTCACCATAGAAATAATAATAGGATTTATAAGGATAATTATAAATCAAATAACTATTATCATACTACACCAACTAACCATTACAGAAAATCCAATACATATATACACAGAGATAGGGAACAACACAATGTACAATACCATAACAGATACAATGACAATCAATATGACACTTGGCACAGACAACAATCTCCCCACCAATCTTATTATCCACCCAGGAATCATTATGACAACCATAGGACTTATAATGATAATTCCTATTATGGTAATAAAAGACAATTTAGAGAGAACAGCAGATTTGACAATTATCAGAATTATGATTCTCCCATTCAAACTAATTCTCACACTTACAAAGATAATCATTCCAAGACTAATTATAACCCAAACCATAATCAATATGTTCACTCGAATCGTTTTCAACCTTTGTCCTCTGTTTCAGAGGACAATGTGTTCACAGAACGTATATCTAGAAACAATACTACCTCCGCATCCTCGCCTTTTTTAGAACATGCCCCACATCAACGAAGAGTAATAATAGAAGAACCAAATCCCAGAAAAAGACCCTTTCATTTAGACCAAGAGGCACAAGAGGGAGAGGTATTGCCACCAAGAAAGAAAAACATAACAAATTAGATAAGGGCATTTTTAATTTATCATCACACACCTTATCCATAGAGGAAAAAAGAATTCTTCATAAGGGTTTATCATTTTGTCCACCCAATCCCCACAATATTTTTAACCTTTTTGTAGACCTAAATAGATTTACCAGGAAACTATCCTTGCAAAAATATTTTGCCCAAAAAAATCTAAAAAAACATAATCTTTTAGAGAACGATACTATCTGCATTCTTACTGATAATATGAATATGGGAGAAAGAGTTATCTCTACCCAAGGCTCTATAAATTCTCTTACTGATCAACTTTTTGAAAGTGTCATTCATACTGACGTAAAAATGAAATCATCATTCTCTCCTCCATTGGGATGTAGCCAGTATGTTGAAATTTACCATAATTTAGTAATCGACGATCTTGAAAAAATCTCTTTAAAGTCATCAAAAAAGAATTTTTACAAATTACAAGGTGAAAGGAAGGCAGTCTCCTCCCTTGCAGACAACCCCAATATCATCATACGGGATGCTGACAAGGGAGGAGGAATAGTGATACAAGATTTTTGTGACTACTTATCAGAAGCCAAACGGATTCTGAATGACAACAATTACTATAGAGTCCTAAAAACAGACCCCACACCTATTTTTTTAAAAGAATATCATGCTTTGATTGAAAGAGGTTCCAATCTGAATATTCTAAATAAAGATGAAAGAAACTTTCTTAAAGTTAGCAACCCAAGTGTAGCACATTATTATCATTTGCCAAAAATCCATAAGGATCAAAAACACCCCCCGGGCCGACCAATAATTGCAGGGATAGATAACTTAACATACAATTTATCGTACTACATTGATCTTTTTTTACAGAAACATGTTGTTGGCCTTAGATCTTACATTAAAGACAGCACTTATCTACTCAATAAAATTAAGGACCTCAAAAATAATGGTGACTTAATATGGATAACCTGTGACGTTAGTTCTCTCTATTCCAACATATCTCACGAATTAGGCTTACAGACAATCTTGCTAAAACTAAATGAAGATCACTATATGCCCCACTTTCAAAAAGAGTATATTATTGAATGTATTAGATTCATTTTACAACATAATTATTTTATGTTTCAGGATTTATTTTACTTACAAACTAAGGGTACGGCCATGGGCACCATATTCGCCCCCAGCTTTGCCAACATTTTTATGGGCATTTTTGAGGATATTTACATCTATAATTCCTCAGCTGGGGCGAGTCTGGTGTTCTATGGCCGCTACATAGATGACTTGATTTTCCTATGGCGAGGTGACCTTCCCTCAGCAACACTGTTTGCTGCTTCCCTTAACCAAAATGATTTTGGTTTGTCATTCACTGCTGATATAAATAAGCAGACAGTAGATTTTTTAGATTTAACACTAAGCTGGGACCAGTTAGGAAATCTTTGTTCAAAAACATTTTTCAAGAAAGTAGACAGCAATAGTTATTTAAATTTCAAAAGTAATCATCATATAAACTGGCTATCAAACATCCCCTACAGTCAATTCGAAAGAATTCGACGTAATTGTTCATCGCTAGAATCCTTTGACCTGCAGAGTAAAATCATCTATCAAAGGTTCCTTGATAAAGGTTATCCTAACGACCTTTTGACAACCTGTAGAGACAAGGCCAGATTTCTAGATAGGGATACTTTACTCAACAAAAATAAGACTCATAACAAAAAAAGAGAGAATGATAATTTTTCAGCAAAACCATTGTTTATCACCCAATACAATAATAATCATAAACAGATAAGACATATTCTTAACAAACATTGGCCAATAATACTCAGAGATCCCATTTTAAAAAATTTAGTAGATAGTTATCCAAAAATCGTATACACTAGGGCTCCTACTCTGAGGAGTAAGCTAGCTCCCAGTAAAAAAGTGAAACACATTTTTTGCAATAAAAATTCCAATAACAACACAAATTTTCTTAGTCACATAGGAGTCTACAAATGTGGAAAAAGAGGCTGTAATACTTGCAAATACATACCATCTGGTATGAAAATTTTCACCTCAAAAATAACCGGGGAAATTTTTCCTATCAAAAAATTCTTAAATTGCAATTCCATCTTTGTAATTTATGTCCTTGAATGTATATGTGGGGCCCAGTACGTGGGTCGCACCTGAAGAAAAGCAAGAACTAGGTGGGGGGAACATCTACGCAATTGTAAAAATTGCAAAAAGAAAAAGATTAAACATAGTATACCAGAACATTGCCTGAACAAACATCAGGGCAATCCTGAAATTTTCAAATTTTATCCCATAGACTATATACCCCCTTCAACAGATTACAACAGAATTATTAAATTAAGACAACGTGAAACCTTTTGGATTCAAAAGTTGAATACTCTGTGGCCTTCAGGGCTTAATTCTAACTTGGATTTGGCAGCATTTAACTAATAAACGTAATTTTATTAAATTTAAGAGTGAAAAAATAAATAGGAGCGCTAAAAGCTAAAGGTGCTAAGTGTATTAATGTGATACTTATTAGAAAAAGAAATGAACAAAGTAGATGTATGTTTAAAGAAACATAGATTTATTCACATTAGGTGGTATAAAAATATAAAAACGGACGTCTCCGTAAATAAAAACAATTGCTACAATAAAGTTGCCATCACTTGATATAAGAATAGACTTGCAATATAAAGTTCAGTCCAAATCCGCACTTAACTTTTAAATCGGGAGTTGGTTTGTTAGCAAGGCAGGGGCTTACCCAGACGAGTGCACAGTCAGTCTGCTCCGTGACTCGTTGTACGGCCGTAATGACGTCACTATTGAGGGCGCTGTCCTGGAGGCACTTACTGATTGGTGTAAATGCGATGTTAGTAGGTTACACTGTTTCTTGGCTTCTTTTGACCCAATGCAGCGTTCAAATGAAGAGAATAATCCTGCACTTAGTGCCAAATAGCACGCAGGATAACCAATCCAAAAGTGTGGTATAAAGTAGTGTCCAGAGTTGACCCGTTACAGGTCTAGTTGCAAGTTGAAAATGGCTAACAGTGTTAGCAGGTAGCTTTGGTTTAGTTGCGGTACATCCCAAATCCAAGAACGTAGTAGGAGTAATGTCCAGAAATGACCCGTTACGGTCCAGTGGTAAAACCAGAAATGGCTAACAGTGTTAGCAGTATGGCTCACTTTTAAATGGCAAGTATTAGCTTAGGTGTAGTTGCAGTACATCAACGCGTTTCTCCCTCTGCAGGGCTTTTTCAAGATGACTGGTCTGCAACAGGTGTATCTTCTTTTAATGGTGTAGCTTACTTCCCATTGGTCAAATTTTACCTGGGAGATTGAAGCTAAGGCGGTCTTTGATTTTAAGGTAGTCATATTTTTAAAGGTGGTATTGGCAACACTAGGTTAAGGCAACTAATATATAAAAAATATATATACATACAATCTTAGGGAGATTTGAAATTGGTATTCCCACTCCCTCAAAAGGGTTTCTTAATTAAAAGCAAAATATTTGTATATAGAACATGGAAAATAGTAATAAAACCAAAAAAGGAAAAAAGAGAAAAAAGAGAGAAAACAAGATTAACAAAGACAGAAAAAAGAAAAGAATGCAATAAAGGGGGAGAGTCAAAAAAGGGGGGGGAGAGTCAAAAAATATAATAGGAGAGAGTATCAATAGAACCTGCTAAATAATATGGTGTCATGTTTATTTGTGCAGACTGATTTTTAGTCAAATAAAAAAGGAGAAATGTCTAACTCAGAGTTCAGACCGGCAGGGAACAAGGTGTTATATTTGTAAATCAATTCTGCTTCTTTGATTTTTAGAGCTTTCTCTATATTGCCTCCCCTCCAGTTTTGTTTCACCTGTATTATTCCCCAATAACTCAAATCTTTGGTGTTTCCTTTGTGTATTGATTTGAAATGCTTATATAGGTTGGTGTCCACCATTCCTTTCTCAATGCATAATAAATGCTCCCTGATCCTATCTCTGATCATTCATTTGGTCTCCCCAAAATATATCAGATTGCATGTGCACCTCAAAATGTAAATTACTCCTTTTGTGGTACATCTAATACAGTCCTTAATCGTAATTTCTTTATTTGATTTTGGGATATGTATTATTTTTCTCTTATCACTATGCTTGCAAGCCTTGCAAGAGTAACAGGGAAAAAAACCTGATATTGTCCCTCCTTGTAGATCTTTCTGTGTGAGGGTCGGTTTTTTAGTTGTTCTTGTACGTGTGCTAGGTGCAAGTAGTGTTTTGAAATTTCTAGTTTTTCTAAAAATCAGTCTTGAAACCTGTGGGAGTGAATCTCCAACTATAGGGTCAGCTTTTAATATGGGCCAGTGTTTGTTGAGAATTTTTCGCATAATTCTATGATCTTCATTGTATTCAGTTATGAATGGGACATTAATTATTTCAGAGTCATTATTGGTGGATTTTTGTTTATATGAGAGGAGGCTCTTTCTGTCTGTGTTCCTTGCTCTTACCACAGCTTTATTTATGACCTCATCATCATAGCCTCTATCTTTGAATTTATCAATCAGGGATTCTATTTGATTCTCAAAGTCTGAGATCCTGGAGCAGTTCTTCCTTACTCTTAAGCTTTGGCCCACTGGAATGTTATCTATCCATTGCTGAAGATGACAGCTTTGTGAATGAATAAAGTTGTTACAGTTTACCTCTTTGAAATGTGTCTTAGTCTCTAAATTGCTGTTTATTACCATTATTTCTAAATCTAGAAAAACTACCCTATCTTTACTATGGTTAAATGTAAAATTAAGCCCTTTGTCATTCGAATTTATATCAGAAAATAGTTTCAACAGCTCAGATTCGGACCCCTTCCATATTAATAATACGTCATCTATGTAACGTCTATAGAGCACGAGGTTCGCACCATAGTCACCCAACTGGAAGAAGGACTCTTCCCAGTTACCAACGAATAAGTTGGCGTAACTTGGTGCGAACCTCGTGCCCATAGCCGTACCCTCTATTTGTAAATAAAATTTATTGTTATACATGAAGTAATTGTTTTTTAAGATAAATGAGATACTTTTTAACAGAAATTCTTTTTGTTCTGATTTTAGTTCCACGTCTCTATCCAGATATTGTTTGATTGCTGTGACTCCTTTCTCGTGATCAATTACTGTGTATAGGGACGTAATATCTCCAGTCACTAAAATAAAGTTATCTTCCCAATTATCTTGTTCTAAGATGTTAAGTACCTGAGTCGAATCTCTCAGATATGAGTCCAAACCCCTTACATATTTTTGTAGGAATGTGTCCACATATTGTGAGAGGTTAGAGGAGAGCGACCCTATGCCTGAGATAATAGGTCTCCCAGGGGGTTGGGAAAGATTCTTATGTATTTTTGGGAGGAAATAGAATACCGGGACCCTAGGATAATTGGGGTCCAGGTATTCTACCTCTTTTTCATTTAGTATTCCTACATCTCTACCTTCTCTTATCAGTTTTTTAAGTAATGCAGCAAACTTATTCGTGGGGTTAAGATCAAGTTTTTTGTATGTTCTAATGTCTCCTAAAAGTCTTAGGGCCTCTGTTTCATAGTAGGTGGTATCCATTACTACAATCCCGCCGCCCTTGTCGGCGGGCTTAATGGTTACTTTTTGATTCTTTTTTAAATTTTCTAGAATTAGGGTCTCTTTTTTTGTCATATTTGTTTTAAGAAATTTTGAAGGTTTGCTATTTTTCAGATCTTTTAGTACCATTTGTTCAAAGGTCTCAAGATGATTCCCTTTCGCAGAGATAGGGTTAAAGGTGGATTTTGGTTTAAGATTAGTATGACTAAATTCATCTTCTGAAGAATTTGCTTTATTGGCAGAGATTCTTTCCAGGGGGCCTTTCATATAGAATCTTTTCAAGGTAAGGTTTCTGATGAATTTTTTCACGTGAATATGTGTATTAAATTTGTTTATCCTTACACTAGGGGCAAAAGAGAGACCATAATTTAAGATCTTTGTCTCCTCATCTTGTAGTACAATGCTGCTAATATTAAAGACTCCATTTTTTGTTATCTCCCTCTTTTTGCCTCTTTTACATTTAACTAATAAACGTAATTTTATTAAATTACCTACACTATTATCTGTATATTCTATACAGGCATAATATATTTTTTTCTGCAATGTGATGTTTTCAAATAAAACACACTAAATACATACCATTTTTATTTTTATTTTAAAGCACATAGCATCAGTTATATTGCACCATGTATGAGAGGCATAAGAATTCTATCTCACATAACATACTTAGGCCTAGATTTGGAGTTCGGCGGTAGCCGTGAAAACCAGCGTTAGAGGCTCCTAACACTGGTTTTGGCCGCCCGCTGGTATTTGGAGTCAGTGATTAAAGGGTCTAACGCTCACTTTTCAGCCGCAACTTTTCTATACCGCAGATCCCCCTACGCCGTTTGCGTAGCCTATCTTTTCAATGGGATCTTTCTAACGCTGGTATTTAGAGTCGTTTCTGAAGTGAGCGTTAGAGCTCTAACGACAAGATTCCAGCCGCCTGAAAATAGCAGGAGTTAAGAGCTTTCTGGCTAACGCCGGTTTATAAAGCTCTTAACTACTGTACCCTAAAGTACACTAACACCCATAAACTACCTATTTACCCCTAAACCGAGCTCCCCCCACATCGCCGCCACTCGATTAAAATTTTTAACCCCTAATCTGCCGACCGCCACCTACGTTATACTTATGTACCCCTAATCTGCTGCCCCTAACCCCGCCGACCCCTATATTATATTTCTTAACCCCTAACTTGCCCCCCACAACGTCGCCGCCAGCTACTTCAAATAATTAACCCCTAATCTTCCGACCGCAAATCGCCGCCACCTACGTTATCCCTATGTACCCCTAATCTGCTGCCCCTAACATCGCCGACCCCTATATTATATTTATTAACCCCTAATCTGCCCCCCACAACGTCGCCGACACCTGCCTACACTTATTAACCCCTAATCTGCCGAGCGGACCGCACCGCTACTATAATAAAGTTATGAACCCCTAACCCGCCTCACTAACCCTATCATAAATAGTATTAACCCCTAATCTGCCCTCCCTAACATCGCCAACACCTAACTTCAATTATTAACCCCTAATCTGCCGACCGGAGCTCACCGCTATTCTAATAAATGTATTAACCCCTAAAGCTAAGTCTAACCCTAACACTAACACCCCCCTAAGTTAAATATAATTTTTATCTAACGAAATAAATTAACTCTTATTAAATAACTTATTCCTATTTAAAGCTAAATACTTACCTGTAAAATAAATCCTAATATAGCTACAATATAAATTATAATTACATTGTAGCTATTTTAGGATTAATATTTATTTTACAGGCAACTTTGTAATTATTTTAACCAGGTACAATAGCTATTAAATAGTTAAGAACTATTTAATAGTTACCTAGTTAAAATAATAACAAATTTACCTGTAAAATAAATCCTAACCTAAGATATAATTAAACCTAACACTAGACTATCAATAAAATAATTAAATAAACTACCTACAATTACCTACAATTAACCTAACACTACACTATCAATAAATTAATTAAACACAATTCCTACAAATAAATACAATTAAATAAACTAGCTAAAGTACAAAAAATAAAAAAGAACTAAGTTACAGAAAATAAAAAAATATTTACAAACATAATAAAAATATTACAACAATTTTAAACTAATTACACCTACTCTAAGCCCCCTAATAAAATAACAAAGCCCCCCCAAATAAAAAATTCCCTACCCTATTCTAAATTAAAAAAGTTACAAGCTCTTTTACCTTACCAGCCCTGAACAGGACCCTTTGCGGGGCATGCCCCAAGAATTTCAGCTCTTTTGCCTGTAAAAGAATAAATACAATACCCCCCCCCCCCAACATTACAACCCACCACCCACATACCCCTAATCTAACCCAAACCCCCCTTAAATAAACCTAACACTAAGCCCCTGAAGATCTTCCTACCTTGTCTTCACCATCCAGGTATCACCGATCCATCCTGAAGAGCTCCTCCGATGTCCTGATCCAAGCCCAAGCAGGGGGCTGAAGAGGTCCATGATCCGGTCAAAGTCTTCATCCAAGCGGGGCAGAAGAGGATCTTCCATCCGATTGAAGTCATCATCCAGGCGGCATCTTCTATGGTCTTCCATCCGGAGCGAAGCGGCAGGATCCTGAAGACCTCCAGCGCGGAACATCCATCCGGACCGACGACTGAACGACGAATGACTGTTCCTTTAAGGGACGTCATCCAAGATGGCGTCCCTCGAATTCCGATTGGCTGATAGGATTCTATCAGCCAATCGGAATTAAGGTAGGAATTTTCTGATTGGCTGATGGAATCAGCCAATCAGAATCAAGTTCAATCCGATTGGCTGATCCAATCAGCCAATCAGATTGAGCTTGCATTCTATTGGCTGTTCCGATCAGCCAATAGAATGCGAGCTCAATCTGATTGGCTGATTGGATCGGCCAATCGGATTGAACTTGATTCTGATTGGCTGATTCCATCAGCCAATCAGAAAATTCCTACCTTAATTCCGATTGGCTGATAGAATCCTATCAGCCAATCGGAATTCGAGGGACGCCATCTTGGATGACGTCCCTTAAAGGAACAGTCATTCGTCGTTCAGTCGTCGGTCCGGATGGGTGTTCCGCGCTGGAGGTCTTCAGGATCCTGCCGCTTCGCTCCGGATGGAAGACCATAGAAGATGCCGCCTGGATGATGACTTCAATCGGATGGAAGATCCTCTTCTGCCCCGCTTGGATGAAGACTTTGACCGGATCATGGACCTCTTCAGCCCCCGCTTGGGCTTGGATCAGGACATCGGAGGAGCTCTTCAGGACGGATCGGTGAACCTGGTATGGTGAAGACAAGGTAGGAAGATCTTCAGGGGCTTAGTGTTAGGTTTATTTAAGGGGGGTTTGGGTTAGATTAGGGGTATGTGGGTGGTGGGTTGTAATGTTGGGGGGGGGTATTGTATTTATTCTTTTACAGGCAAAAGAGCTGAAATTCTTGGGGCATGCCCCGCAAAGGGCCCTGTTCAGGGCTGGTAAGGTAAAAGAGCTTGTAACTTTTTTAATTTAGAATAGGGTAGGGAATTTTTTATTTTGGGGTCTTTGTTATTTTATTAGGGGGCTTAGAGTAGGTGTAATTAGTTTAAAATTGTTGTAATATTTTTATTATGTTTGTAAATATTTTTTTATTTTCTGTAACTTAGTTCTTTTTTATTTTTTGTACTTTAGCTAGTTTATTTAATTGTATTTATTTGTAGGAATTGTGTTTAATTAATTTATTGATAGTGTAGTGTTAGATTTAATTGTAGGTAATTGTAGGTAGTTTATTTAATTATTTTATTGATAGGGTAGTGTTAGTTTTAATTATAACTTAGGTTAGGATTTATTTTACAGGTAAATTTGTTATTATTTTAACTAGGTAACTATTAAATAGTTCTTAACTATTTAATAGCTATTGTACCTGGTTAAAATAATTACAAAGTTGCCTGTAAAATAAATATAAATCCTAAAATAGCTATAATATAATTATAATTTATATTGTAGCTATATTAGGATTTATTTTACAGGTAAGTATTTAGCTTTAAATAGGAATCATTTATTTAATAAGAGTTAATTTATTTCTTTAGATGTAAATTATATTTAACTTAGGGGGGTGTTAGTGTTAGGGTTAGACTTAGCTTTAGGGGTTAATCCATTTATTAGAATAGCGGTGAGCTCCGATTGGAAGATTAGGGGTTAATAATTGAAGGTAGGTGTCGGCGATGTTAGGGAGGGCAGATTAGGGGTTAATACTATTTATGATAGGGTTAGTGAGGCGGGTTAGGGGTTCATAACTTTATTATAGTAGCGCTCAGGTCCGCTCGGCAGATTAGGGGTTAATAAGTGTAGGCAGGTGTCGGCGACGTTGAGGGGGGCAGATTAGGGGTTAATAAATATAATATAGGGGTCGGCGATGTTAGGGCAGCAGATTAGGGGTACATAGGGATAACGTAGGTGGCGGCGGTTTACGGAGCGGCAGATTAGGGGTTAAAAAAAATATGCAGGGGTCAGCGATAGCGGGGGCGGCAGATTAGGGGTTAATAAGTGTAAGGGTAGGGGTGTTTAGACTCGGGGTACATGTTAGGGTGTTAGGTGCAGATTTAGGAAGTGTTTCCCCATAGGAAACAATGGGGCTGCGTTAGGAGCTGAACGCTGCTTTTTTGCAGGTGTTAGGTTTTTTTTCAGCTCAAACAGCACCATTGTTTCCTATGGGAGAATCGTGCACGAGCACGTTTTGGAGGCCGGCCGCGTCCGTAAGCAACTCTGGTATCGAGAGTTGCATTTGCGGTAAAAATGCTCTACGCTCCTTTTTTGGAGCCTAACGCAGCATTTGTTTGAACTCTCGATACCAGAGTTAATTTTATGGTGCGGCCAGAAAAAAACCCGTGGAGCGTTAACAGCCCATCTACCGCCGAACTCCAAATCTAGGCCATATTATGGTCATTCATAACACAATGACTTACATCAGTACATGACATTTAAGACTCAATCAGAACTGGTATTTTTTAACATATTATTAAAGCAGCAGAATTACTAATTTGATGTTCATTTTCTATGGTTCATGTGGCCTCATTTGTCCCTACAATTTTTTTACCATTTTTAAGACAGGATAATAACGAGTTTCTTATCATCCTGCTAAAGAACAATATGTTCCCTCCGTGGTTTTTAAATCACATATATTTTTCACATTGTTTCCATGTATACACTATTTTCCTTTTTCTGATTATATGTAACGAAAGTATTTTGTTAGGATGTCAGCGAAATATTGTATTTTAAATGTAACAAAATGTTTGGTCATTTATTGGTGGATGCACTAACCAATCATGACCTTCCTATGTATTTTTAAATGTGGTTTTCCCGCTATACCTATACACTTACCTGATGAAACGGCCAGTGAGCTTATATCGGCCGAGAAACGCGTTGTTATAGCTCTTAAATAAAACCCTTTTTATTATTTTTACTTAACATTTTGTCCGCTGACTTCCTTTTTTAATTTGTTTCCTTTTAAAAAATACTTTTTAGTCACTCATCTTTAGTGGTTTACCATTTTGTATGCACCTTGTTTTTTCTGAGGCCTGTGACGAGCCTCAGGTGCATCTCTGGGTGTGTTCACGGCATACCTTGAGGATCTACTTTCTACAGCTAACAGCCTAGCTATAGCTGAGTATTCAGCACACACGCCGGTGAGCAGAGGACAAGCTTAAACCGATAACAGCTACAGCCACCAACTACAGCTATTAACTATCAGCGCGCTGACTGCTGTATGAAGGTCAGCCTGCCTTAATGCACTACTTGGGAGTGCCAACTCCATTGTGAGTATACATCTTGCTGACCCCGTGCCCTTTGCTGTGCCCATTTCGGTTTCAGACGATATTGCACTATTGGTCTTTTGTGTTTCTTTTTCTATTACTACAGATTTCTGATACGACCACCATAGATTCAGTGTACTGACTGCTGTATAAAGGTCAGCCCGCCTATATGCACTACTTGCGAGTGCCAAGCTCTTTGTGAGTATCCATTTGGCAGAGATTTTTTATACCTGTACCATTCTTGATCTTGACGATATTACACCATCAGGCGCTCTCTCTTTTTGCTTTCTGTTAATAATATTTACCTAGTGTTTGTGATGCAGGAGTACGGTGGTTTAGGGGTTAATACGTTTATTATAGTGGCGACGATGTCCGGAGCGGCAGATTAGGAGTTAATAATTTTATTTTAGTGTCTGCGATGTGGGAGGGCCTCGGTTTAGGGGTTAATAGGTAGTTTATGGGTGTTAGTGTACTTTGTAACATTTTAGTTATGAGTTTTATGTTACAGCTTTGTAACGTAAAACCCATAACTAATGACTTTCAGGTGACGGTACAGATCTTGTAGTTATAGGCTGTACCACTCACTTTTTGGCCGGACAGGCAAATTTTTAATACCGGCGCTGTGGAAGTCCCACTGAAAAAGGACTTTTTGAAAGGTGCGCTAGTTACGTTGCATGACGTCCAAAACAGTGTGCGGTACAGCTATACCTCAACACTCGTAATAGCAGCGGTATCATCAAAACAAAAAGAGAACAACCTGAACAATTGTACAACCATTTGGTCAAACTAAAGAAGAGAGGTGTTTATTTAAAACTACAAGGGTGCTACCTTTTTGACTATCATAGAAAGGCCTTTATACTGAAGGGGTTTAGAATTAAAAATACCCCCACCATTGGTCGTAATAATGAAATATTCTGCAGAAAGTGGTGCGGAATTTTAAATAAATGTTCGCTTGATTTAATATTACTAGTGATAAAGGATGTGGGCACATTGTTAAAGCATGTTGAAAGTGAGATGATTAGTTTTGAAACTACCCATGGCAATAAATTGAAAGATGATGGGGATGAAAACAAGCTGGATAAGTTAAAGAAACAATTGGATGATTATGAAAGGGATCTGATCTCATTCAACAACAGAAAATGGGAAACAGTGACCACTGATTATCGGGAGAAAGGATCTATAGGTGGCTACTTGGCCCAGAGGAAAGGAGGTTTATGTCCAGAAATAGAAGGCCCAAAGTGTACAAGCCTATGTCTCTCAATACTGTACAGAGTTTTGACAGCAGTTCTGATTCAGAACGTACTGGGGCTGAAACACTGGTGACCGCCACAGGATCACAACCTATGACTACCCGTTAAAAAAACGCTATGGGGGGAGGTCACACCCTAGATGGCCACAAGCACAAGAGGTCACACATGAGGAAAACCACCCAGTCAGTGGTGACGACATTGGATCCAAGCATCATAATCAATCTCAGCACATACCAGCCAACCCCTGCTGAATTGAGTGTTCTGGAGAGGGGTCTAACTTTTGTGCCAACATCGAGGCCGGATGAATTTGCACTTAAAGTGGATTTATATAAGTTTAATAGAATGCTACATTTAAAAGAGTTTTTTGGAAATACTAACAGTACCTTTGAAAAATAGCAACTTTGATCCTAAAACAACAAATGCAAGTATTAACACCTATAGCAGAATGGTGCTGGATGATTTCAAAATTATACAGACATCTGAACACACCATAGCTCGAAACAACCTTAGTAAAAAGGAATGGACAGCATTGACAAATCTCAGAAGTAACCCCAAGTTGGTCATACGGGAAGCTGATAAGGGGGGGTGCACTTGTCCTCCAAGAATATGACAACTACAGGGATGAGATCTTATCCCAATTGAATGATCCCAATGTCTACCATAGACTACTGAAGGATCCAACAATGGAGTTCAAAACCATCATTAAAGAATACTTATGTTTAAAAGGAAATTAAACCCCACATTTTTCATGATTCAGAGAAAACAATTTTAAACAACATTTCAATTTACTTCTATTATGTAATTTTCTTCTTTCTTTAGATATCCTTTGTTGAAGAAATAACAATGCACATGGGTCAGCCAATCACACAAGGCATCCATGTGCAGCCACCAATCAGCAGCTACTGAGTCTATCTAGATATGCTTTTCAGGAAAGAATATCAAGAGAATTAAGCACCTTAGATAATAGAAGTAAATTAGAAAGTTGTTTAAAATTGTATTCTCTATCTGAATCATGAAAGAAAAATTGTGGGTTTAAAATCCCTTTAATGCTAGAGATGAATATCCTGACTAAACAAGATGTGATTACATGACAGTCGAGTTTCCTATCATTCCAATCATTTATACATTACCTAAGGTTCACAAGGACCCACACAGACCACCGGGTCATCCTATCATGTCTGCATGGGGCTCTATACTACAGACATTGGCCATCTTTATTGATGATTTGTTACAACCCATGGTCAGGCAGATTGACTCATTTCTATTGGATTCAATAGAATTAATTAAACTACTACAAGCTATGGATGATTTAAAGGGTGATGAGTTATTGGTCACCCTGGGCGTGAATAGCTTGTACACAGTCATACCCCACACTGAGGGGATGGCTTCTATTTGTGCGAGTCTGCTGATGTATCCCTATGTGGGACTACCACTTGATGTTATCCTACAACTCTTAGAATACTGCTTGAAGTATAATTACTTCAAGTTTGAAAATAATTTCTATCTTCAGGTGTCAGGCACAGTGATGGGGTCCAATATGGCCCCATTCTATGCCAACCTATATATGGTGCTATTTGAGACCAGAGGCACCAACCTATTTCAGGATCATCGAATAAAGGTTTTTTTGCAGGTATATTGATGACCTCTTCATCATTTGGAGTGGTGATATGGATGACCTAGACCAATGGTTTGGAGAATTTAACATGACAGACAAAAACCTAAAGTTCAAAATGACATCCAATGATCAAATGGTTGACTTCCTGTACCTACGTATATACAAATTCGGGTCTAGTTTACAGACTACACTATTCCAGAAGGAGAGAGACAGGAATTATATTCTGGATAGTACAAATTGTCACTTCCCATACCTAAAAAGGGCTTTGCCAAAGTCACAATTCAAATGTGTAGCACGTAACAACAGATCACTGACAATACTAAAATCACACAGATGAAAGAGATGAGAAACAAATTCTTGAGTCGGTGATATAACCAGAAACAGATGGGTGAATCATATGTGGAGATCTTAGCGATGACACAAGAACAAGCACTGAAGAAAAAGGAGCCTAGTATTACTGATAAAGAAAGATTGGTATTTTCAACAACATTTACTCCAGAGAAAGTGGACTTACCTAAGGTTCTACGAGAACATTGGAAGATCATTTCTACTGATCCTACATTGCCCTGTGCTAATATGGACATGCCTATGGTTGGGTACAGGAGGGTGTCCTCCTTACGTGATATGCTGATGCGACCAGATAACAAACCTAGTTACACAACTAGGACCTGGTTACAAACTACAAAAAATGGGTGCTTTCTTTACACACCCTTGGTCCAATAGGTAGTTTGAGATTAAGCATAGGGTTACTTGTACAACCAAGTACGTGGTGTACATGCTCCATTGTCCTTGTGACAAATTTTTTACGTGGGTTAGACCCAAGATGACGCACGTACTAAGATGGTAAACCACAGGTCAGCCATTTGGGCGGTTATTAATACAGGTAAATCTGACCAATCTGTCACCAGGCATTTTGTGCAGGGACATCATACAGTAACTGATTTAAGATGAATTATTATTGATCACATTCCCTCTACTGAGGGGAGGCGACAGGGGTAAATTGCTACTCCAGAGTGAGAGCAAATAGATGTACAGGTTGGACACGAAAGGCCACTGCCACACTGGGATACGTTGGGTTCTAGAAATTGTATGCATCTCGATTTGGGGGTGCTTTCAGCATATGTTTTGCTGTGTGTTGCTATTGTGGCACTGGTATATGTGCTGTCATTATGCATTCTGTTCATGATCTTATGGTGTTTCCCTTTATTCTTTATTTCTCTACATAAGGTTCCTAAGGGGTGTTGCCTAAATTATTCCGCAGTATAGGCTTTTGCCGTTACTTTGTTTCATCAAACAGGGGTCTTAGTAGGCCCTTGGTGTATTGATTTACTTGTAGCTCCATTGTATGGGTAGGAGTCATTCTTCTGACACTCATTTGCATTGCTCATTGCGATCTATCTCTGTTGAGATTAGGTCCTCATGATTCAGAATCTGTGACTGGTTGTTTTACTGTGTGCCTGTCGGTCTGATAAGAGTTTCACTTTTTCTGAGTGGTTTTAAATTGTATAAAGAGTAACTATGGTGTTGGGTGTTTTTGTTGCATGTCGTCACGTATTATACACTATGCAAGTTTCTTTTTATGTTCTTCTTTTATAGATAATACTTGTCTTGAAGAAGGCTCAAATAAGAGCCGAAACGTTGACTATGATTATTCATGTTTAATTTCTGATATATTCAGAATAAATACTAGCAGTTGTTGAAACAAAAAATCCTGAGAGTGCCCTTCTTTGCAACAAATATTAATACAAGTCTTTTGAGGATTGCACCCAGGTCGGAGCTACACCACAGAGGTTGTACATTTAAATGTATTTTCGATGTGTTTTGTGCATCCTTTTTATCTTGCGTAACAGTTAACCAGAGCTCTGAAGTCATGCTAACCTGGCTCGCTTTAAATTCAATTGCACTCATGCAAATGCATTTACTTTCAACTCATAATACATGCAATATTTCAGTCATGTGCAAAAAGAATCGAAATACCCCATAGCGCACCACTTTTAATCTAGCACTAAGTCTTGGCAAATTGTTAATTTTTAAAAATAAATTATGTGTTCTATAATGAATATTTAATTTTAGCATGACATGAAACATCTTTCACTGCTTTATTTAAGAGAGAGACAAGTTTATAATTTGTATTTTAAAATGTCCTTTATAATAGCAGAAACTGTATTGTCTTTTCCTTAGAGCCATGATGCATCTATTTATTTCTGTGCTGGAATCCAGGCATTTAATTGAATTTCTCCACCAGTTAGTCCCAAGTCTTGGAAAACAAAAATATCCTGTAGCATGCTACCAATAATACAATAATTCATAGCATTAAACAGAAGCCTTCTGTTTATGATCCATTAAAGAGTGACAAACAAGCTACCCCATCTTATTAAAGGGACACTCAAGTCAAAATAAAACTTTCATTATTCAGATAGAGCATGCAATTTTAAATAACTTTCTAATTTACTTCCATTAACAAAATATGCACAATCTTTTTATATTTAAACTTTTTGAGTCACCAGTTCCTACTGAGCATGTGCAAGAATTCACAGTATATACATACTGTATATGCATTTGTGATTGGCTGATTGCTGTCACTTGGTATGTGTATGCATTTGTGATTGGATTATGGCTGTCACATGGTACAGGGGGAGTGGAAATAGACATAACTTTTCAAATTCTCAGGAAATCTACTACTCATTTGAAGTTCAGACTAAGTGCTATTACATTGTCTTGTTATCTTGCATTTGTTGATTATGCACATCTTCTGTGTCTACTGGTCCTTAAAGCATGCTTGAATTCTTACTATTAAAGGATTCTAGTATGCAATGTCTATATGCATTTATTTGTATTACATCTTGAGACGTTACCACTCCTACATGATGGAAAATAATACAGCCAGTATATAGCTAGCTAAATTAAAAAAAGTATAACATTCAGAAACAGTATACCGGTTGACAAACCATGTTATTGTCAGATATCTGACATGTTTCCTATAGTCCGAGCCATGCTTCTTCAGAGATGGTTTTAGAGACCAATATATGAGTATAAAGAAACCATACTATACATCTATAGTAGAGATGTGCATTCATTTTTGGAACAAATGCACATTTGTCACAAAAATTGGTTTTAACTAAACAAATATCCGAATGAATGCACCAATGACAATAAAGAAAACAAAAAATACTGATGAAAATTGTCAGTATTCATTCATTTAATTTATTTAAAAAAAAAAAAAAAATTACATTAACACACTATTCATGCTATCCAGAGCACTTTAAGGTAAATATTGTAGCTACTTTTCAGTTGTCGCTTTGAAACATTTACATTTGTTTTAACGAAAACGAATGTAAATGTTTAACGAAAATTTTCTGTTTATTTTGTTTTAAACAAAAGAATACTGACTAGTGCAGCCACCAAATATTCAGAAAAACTAAAATTTATTGACTGCACATCTCTAATCTACAGTGAATCTAATTTTCTACCGCACTTGAGTTTTCCCAAAATAATAT
Source organism: Bombina bombina (assembly GCF_027579735.1). Taxonomy (NCBI): domain Eukaryota; kingdom Metazoa; phylum Chordata; class Amphibia; order Anura; family Bombinatoridae; genus Bombina; species Bombina bombina. The sequence continues at coordinate 585,367,987 of NC_069501.1, read as the reverse complement.
AATGTAGGTAAAGGACAAAGAAATGCAGTAAATCTAAATCAACTTTAATAAATCTTTACATCTTACATATACAAAAATAGTGCTTTTAAAATCAATAATATGGCCCTAAATTACACAAACAGCAAGTTAAAAACATTAGTCATACAACAAATTACAAGATGAACAAGGAGTATATTGTAATTTTTGATCTTTACTCTCATTTGTCGGCTAATATGTAACAGCCCAAAAACACTGGTGTCTTAAGGTGGTATCCAATAAGTATCTCCTAGTTATGAGGACTTTATATATTCTTGCTTATTTAAAAGTAGGGTCTTAAATACAGATTAATCTATAGATAAGCACAAACATTTTTAACATAAAAAAAAAAACAACTAAGGCAATGAAATAATGACAAAATGTATTTGTGATTGAATGACAACATTATATAACTGTCCTATACATAAATTCAATCATCCATAATATCTGTAAGGAAGCCCTCAAACTTTTCTTAATTATAAATGATTACATTCCAAATAAATGTGTTTCACACAAATCCACACATAACCACACTCCACCACTAGGCATTCTCTACCTTATCATATTTTAAATAATGTAAAGCACTTTTGGAGCCCATATTCAGGTGTTAAATATAGTAAAGAAGACATGGCAATGTGTTAAGATCTTGTCAGCTATGTCTGTAGAAATATACCCAGAATTCCCATTGTGGTCTGTACTTAATAAATAAAAATACAATAAAAAAAATTAGATCAAAAGGTCACTAGTCTTCAACTTCCGCATACAAATGACATTTTTTTTCTATGTCACATGCAGATTTAGTGCTATGAGACTACACACTATGTATTCCCAATCCATCTTACTTTGTCTCTTCCTTTCAAACAAAATGACCTCCAGGAGCCCTTCATTCTGTCTGACTTAATTAGACAACAAATCAATAGATAAAATGTTTTTCTGTATGTAACCTTTCACACAAGTGTTATTGCTTTGCGGAAGTGCCTAACTTTACCACAGCTGCTGCTTTATGAAAGTTTATATAATGACCCTTTGCTCAAACTACAGGGTGACCCTTTATGACAGATAATTGATGACCCTAGAAGTCTAACGCTTTTTTAAGATTAATACTTTAACCCCATATTCGGGCATACACATTTGTTCTGGTTTAACTTTACTCATGATAGTTTGTGAAAAACACCAGCAGCAATATACTGTATAGTATGAAAATGTGTTAAAAGTTTTAAATTATGTGATTTGTATTTTTAAAAAAGGGTATCAAAGTAAAGCAGTGTCTTCCTGTTGGAAAAAAAAGGTTTAATTGCCTGCGCTCAGTAGCATAAAACAGGGGATTTCAATAAAGTAATTGTAGGCCATAATCACATCAAAATAAGCTTTATTTAACTACTTACAAAACAAAGCTTCTCATTAAGCTGTCAAACCTCTGCTTGTAAATAAATACTTTCGGCTAGATTACGAGTTGTGCGTTAATGTAAAAAAGCAGTGTTTACAGGTCCTAACGCTGCTTTTTTACGCCCGCTGCTATTACGAGTCTTGCAGGTATAGGTGTACCGCACACTTTGTTGGCCTTAATGCAAAGCAACTTACGTAAATTTCGTAAAGGCTTTTTTCTATGGGACTTCCATAGCGCCGGTATTACGAGTCTGCCTGGGAGGCCAAAAAGTGAGCGGTACAGCCTATACAGCCAAGATTCCTAACGCATTCTAAAGTCAGTAGTTATGAGTTTTACACTACAAAGCTGTAGCATAAAACTCATAACTTAAGTTCTAAAAACTACACTAACACCCATAAACTACCTATTAACCCCTAAACCGAGGCCCTCCGGCATTGCACTGACTTCTTTGGGGCAATGCCCCGCAAAAGGCCCTTTTAAGGGCTATTGGTAGTTTAGTTTAGGCTAGGGTTTTTTTTTATTTTGGGGGGGCTTTTTTATTTTGATAGGGTTATTAGATTAGGTGTAATTAGTTTAAAGATCTTGTAATTTGTTTTTTATTTTCTGTAATTTAGTGGGGGGGGGTTGTTTGTAATTTAGCTAATTTTATTTAATTTATTTAATTGTATTTAATGTAGGGGATTTATTTAATTGTAGTGTAGGGTTTTATTTTACAGGTCAATTTGTATTTATTTTAGCTAGGTAGTTATTAAATAGTTAATACCTATTTAGTAACTAGTCTACCTAGTTAAAATAAATACAAACTTGCCTGAAAAATAAAAATGAACCCTAAGCTAGATACAATGTAACTATTAGTTATATTGTAGCTATCTTAGGGTTTATTTTATTGGTAAGTATTTAGTTTTAAATAGGAATTATTTAGTTAATGATAGGAATTTTATTTAGATTTATTTAAATTATATTTAAGTTAGGGGGTGTTAGACTTAGGGTTAGCCTTAGATTTAGGTGTTAATACATTTAATATAGTGGCAGCGACGTCTGGGGCGGCAGATTAGGGGTTAATAAATATAATGTAGGTGTCGGTGATGTTGGGAGCAGGAGATTATGGGTTAATAAGTATAATGTAGGTGGCGGCGATGTCCGGAGCGGCAGATTAGAGGTTAATAAATTTAATGTAAGTATCAGCGATGTTGGGGCGGCAGATTAGAGGTTAATAAGTGTAAGATTAGGGGTGTTTAGACTCGGGATTCATTAGGGTGTTAGGTGTAAACATAAAATGTAGGTTTAATTAAGGGTTAATAAGTGTAAGATTAGGGGTGTTTAGACTCGGGGTTCATTAGGGTGTTAGGTGTAAACATAAAATGTGTGTTCCCCAAAGGAATCAATGCTGCTGCGTTACTGAGTTTTACGCTGCTTTTTTGCAGGTGTTAGTCTTTTTCTCAGCCGGTTCTTCCCATTGATGTCTATGGGGAAATCGTGCACGAGCACGTGCAACCAGCTCACTGCGGACTTAAACAGCGCTGGTATTGGAGTGCAGTGTGGAGCGCAATTTTGCTCTACGCTCACTTCTTGCCTTTTAATGCCGAGTTTGTAAAAACCTGTAATACCAGCGCTGTAGGAAAGTGAGCGGTGACAATAACGTGCAAGTTAGCACCACATAGCTCATAACGCAAAACTCGTAATCTAGCCGTTTATATCTTTAAATACTTCATTAGCTTTTAACATTCTAACTTTAGATACTCCGTATATTTGTGCATATCTTTTATACAACTGCACAAAAGAGTTTGGCTTATTTTACACCACCACATTTTGTCTGTCTGCTCCTTATATAGCTGCATTTTCTATTATTATTATTATTATTGGTCCTCACTTTATACTTGCCAACACTAGGCTGCTAGTGCCGCTGATAAACATTACAATAAGGAGCATGCCTGAGAGTTTAGCGTGAACCACAAACAAGAGACACTATTGGAGTTCACTGCTTAAATAAGCTCCTATGTGTTTTCATCCACAGCAGGCTTGCATTACAGCTAACATATGAACTTTCCTGCATGCTTGCGCACAATTCCTTCTCGTATATGGGAATACATTGTCTTTGATGCATGGCATATATTGCTATGTGTTAAGATAATGGTGGCACATACGTTCTGACAACTTACATCCCCATTATTTTACTGCCCAGTTTATACCTCCCTGAATGTTTCTGGGGGATTCTGTGTGCAGCTAAGGTGTAGTTGGTCAAGAGATTTATGTTACCTCTTACCCTTTCTATTTATCTATACATATTTTTAATACACTGCAGTGATTAGCAGCTTAAAAAGACTGATCTTTTGTGCATGATTTTAACATATATGTATTCTGTTTGTTTGTATGGAGGCATTTAATTGTGCCTGCTTTTACTCTGTGAACATACAGTATATATTTTTCAAATAAATTGATTTGTTTTGTATTTTCTATGTGTAGCCCAATTTTTTTTTTAAGATAGCTGACTTCCCTGTCTTTTTGATTGGATGAGTAGTATATTGTGATTTATCCTCAATCTGTCTTTTTATCACAATATTGTGTTAACTATTTATGAGTCTGCTCCTATTTAAAGCGTTGCTCAGTGTTATTTGCTCTGTGAGAATTTTGCTGCTACCTAATTTTGGTCTCTAGGGCTTCCGTAGTGAGAACATTCCTTTGGAGTCCTAGAGGTTTGACTGTTAGCTTCACGCTTTCAGGTGCCTGCCAGTCTAACGGTATTTGCACTCTCTCCTAAAGACGGTTATTATTTGGAGCCAGACGACCCTTGCCGTGGCGAGTGGAGAAGGACCTGAATTCTGCCGCTGGAGAGACTGAGACGATTGACTTAATCTTATGTGTAAGTACGGATGTACAGTTTGTATTAATGGTTTGTGATATCTACCTAAGAAGCCACTGTTGTTTAGCTCACCTATAGGGCTAACAACCCACGCAAGTTAATTAGGAGCCGCTTCTGCTGTCTTTGGCAAACTATTTGTGAAGACTGTCACAATCCAGGACATTCCAGAATAAGGATTACGAACTGAGAGTTTTTTCATATTGTATCGAGTTTGTATGAAATGTGTTTTAAAGTGTATTGAATTGTATATGAACTATTGTGCGTGTTTCTGTTTAGACTGGCCAGACACTAATCAAGAGTTTGGAGAGATTCAAACTGCTAGATTATGAGTCTTGCGTTACGGTTAAAAAGTAGCGTTAAGAGGTCCCAACGCTGCTTTTTAACGCCCGCTGGTATTACGAGTCTGGTAGGTACAGGTGTACCGCTCACTTTTCTTCTGCGACTCGAGCATACCGCAAATCCCCTTACGTCAATTGCGTATCCTATCTTTTTAATGGGACTTGCCTAACGCTGGTATTACGAGTCTTGGAAGAAGTGAGCAGTACACCCTCTCCTGTCAAGACTTCTACCGCATTTAAAAGTCAGTAGTTAAGAGTTTTATGGGCTAACACGTAACATAAAACACTTAGCTAAAGTGCTAAAAAGTACACTAACACCCATAAACTACCTATTAACCCCTAAACCGAGCCCCCCCCCACATCGGAAACACTTTAATAAATATATTAACCCCTAATCTGCTGACCAGACATCGCTGCCACTTTAATAAATATATCCCCCCTAAACCGCCACACTACCGCCTCGCAAACACTAGTTACATTTTATTAACCCCTAATCTGCCGTCCCTAACATCGCCGACACCTACCTACATTTATTAACCCCTAATCTGCCACCCCCAATGTCGCCACTACTATATTAAAGGTATTAAAACCTAAACCTAAGTCTAACCCTAACCCTAACACCCCCCTAACTTAAATATAATTTAAATTAAACGAAATAAATTTACTAAAATTAAATAAATTATTCCTATTTAAAACTAAATACTTACCGATAAAATAAACCCTAAACTAGTTACAATATAACTAATAGTTACATTGTAGCTAGCTTAGGATTTATGTTTATTTTACAGGCAACTTTGTATTTATTTTAACTAGGTACAATAGTTATTAAATAGTTATTAACTATTTAATAACTTCCTAGTTAAAATAAAGACAAAAGTACCTGTAAAATAAACCCTAACCTAAGTTACAATTACATCTAACACTACACTATAATTAAACTAATTACCTAAACTATCTACAATTAATTACAATTAAATGAAATAAACTAAATTACGAAAAAAAAAACCACTAAATTACAGAAAAAAAAAGAATTACAAGAATTTTAAACTAATTACACCTAATCAAATCCCCCTAATAAAATGAAAAAGCCCCCCAAAATAATAAAATTCCCTACCCTATACTAAATTACAAATAGCCCTTAAAAGGGCCTTTTGCGGGGCATTGCCCCAAAGTAATCAGCTCTTTCACCTGTAAAAAAAATACAATACCCCCCCAACATTAAAACCCTCCACCCACACACTCAACCCTACTCTAAAACCCACCCAATCCCCCCTTAAAAAAACCTAACACTACCCCCCTCAAGATCTCCCTACCTTGAGCCGTCTTCACCCAGCCGGGCACAAGTGGACCTGCAGAGGGGCAGAAGTCTTCATCCGATCCGGGCAGAAGAGGTCCTCTAAGCGGCAGAAGTCTTCATCCAGACGGCATCTTCTATCTTCATCCATACGGAGCGGAGCGGGTCCATCTTCAATCCAGCTGAGGCGGAGCCATCCTCTTCAAACGAAGTCCAAGCGAAGAATGACAGTTCCTTTAAATGACGTCATCCAATAATTCTGATTGGCTGATAGGATTCTAAATCATCCAATCAGCCAATGGGATTGAAGTTAAATCCTATTGGCTGATTGGATCAGCCAATAGGATTTTTCCTACCTTAATTCCGATTCTTCAACATCTTTTAATGTTGGGGGGGGGGTATTGTATTTTTTTTACAGGTGAAAGAGCTGATTACTTTGGGGCAATGCCCCGCAAAAGACCCTTTTAAGGGCTATTTGTAATTTAGTATAGGGTAGGGAATTTTATTTTTATATTTATTTTATTAGGGGGATTAGATTAGGTGTAATTAGTTTAAAATTCTTGTAATTCTTTTTTTTCCGTAATTTAGTTTATTTAATTTAATTGTAATTAATTGTTGGTAGTTTAGGTAATTAGTTTAATTATAGTGTAGTGTTAGGTGTAATTGTAACTTAGGTTAGGGTTTATTTTACAGGTACGTTTGTCTTTATTTTAACTAGGAAGTTATTAAATAGTTAATAACTATTTAATAACTATTGTACCTAGTTAAAATAAATATAAAGTTGCCTGTAAAATAAATATAAATCCTTAGCTAGCTATAATGTAACTATTAGTTATATTGTAGCTATCTTAGGGTTTATTTTATCAGTAAGTATTTAGTTTTAAATAGGAATAATTTATTTAATTTTAGTAAATTTATTTCGTTTAATTTAAATTATATTTAAGTTAGTGGGGTGTTAGGGTTAGGGTTAGACTTAGGTTTAGGGGTTAATAAATTTATAATAGTAGTGGCAACGTTGGCGGCGGTAGATTAGGGGTTAATACATTTAATATAGTTGCGGCAACGTTGGGGGTTGCAGATTAGGGGTTAATAACTATAATGTAGGTGTCAGCGATAGCGGGGGTGGCAGATTAGGGGTTAATGTAATAAGTTAAGTGTAATATTAGGGGTGTTTAGACTCGGGGTTCATGTTAGGGTGTTAGGTGCAGACATAAAATTCATTTTTCCATAGGAAACAATGGGGCTGCGTTAGGAGCTGAACGCTGCTTTTTTGCAGGTGTTAGGTTTTTTTTCCAGCCAGCTCAGCCCCATTGTTTCCTATGGGGAAATCGTGCACAAGCACATTTAGCCAGCTCACCGCTGACTTAAGCTGGTATTGAGGTGAGATGTGGAGCTAAATTCTGCTATAAGCTCACCTTTTTGCGGCTAACGCCAGATTTATAAAAACCTGTAATACCAGTGTTGTCTTAAGGGAGCGGTGGGAAAAAAAGGTTAGCAACGCAAGCCTTACCGACAAAAACTCGTAATCTAGCCGAAAGTTTCTATACAGGGCAAGTATTAATGCTTTCAGTTTGGGCTAGGATATTTTTTTTTTTGCTTTGTTTATATTAATTTTGCTTTGTATTATTATTATTGGTTATTTGTAGAGCGCCAACAGATTGGTAGACTATGTATAATAGTAACTTTAATTCTCATTTTACATGTTTTTATTGTATTTTTTTAAACAGAAATACATTTTTGATCCGTATTTGTAGCGCTTTTTTTCTATGTAAATATGCAATATTAACGTCACTCAAGCTGTTTCTTTGTTAAATAACTTTGCATTTTATTATTTGGCTATGCATTTTATTAATTAACTGAATATTTTAGAACATTTTATTATCAAAATAACATGTACCTTTAAAGAAAAATTTCTGACCCTTGTAGAAAAAAAGAACATTTTTTAATGTATCCATATTTTTTTAGTGAAAAATGACACTTTTTTAAAAAAAAACACAAAAAAACACACCACACTATTTTCCCTTTCCTGTGATGATTTTCATTTACAATAAGTTCCTCTTCATTTAAATAAAGGGAAATTTCATTTACAACTAAGAGTTAGGGTTTTCAGTTCTCTTTTTGTGAGTAGAAATCCATTAGTCTTGTAGGATTTGGCATATATCCACTATTAATGGGATTTTCTGCATTTGTTTTTTTTTTTTAAGTTTAATTATACAGAATATTTTATTCAGAGTTCATTTTTGCACTTAACCCCTTCACTGCTGAGACTTTTTATATGAGCCTATGCTGAAGCTATTTTTAGACCTTTGTACTAATTGCATTTAAACATCTGTTCAGTGCATTTTGTGAGAATAGTCATATACATCACATATTGTTATTTAAGCATGTTAAGCGGCTTCAGAAAATACCTTAAGTAAGAAAATGTTGCACTGTTCAAAATTCAAAAATAGGAATTTGATTTTGTATAATTTAACTGTAAATCATTTTTATTGACTTTTGAATGTTATTACATACAGCATCTTAAATAACAGTTAGAAACATAAAAACAAAAAATACAAATACAATAACATTGCAGCCTTCAAGTGATTGAATATGTGAGTTTTCCACACAAGACAAGTGTAATTTTGGTTTATCGACCTTTCAGTAACATTCCAAAATATAATGGTGTGTAAATTCCGCTTTCCATCTAGCCTGACTCAATCTCAAGCATGATCAAATCCCTATCTCTTCCCCCCCTCATCTCTACCCGTTCATCTTGCTCCTGAAGACTCAAATATCTCACTCATTGAGGCACTCTAACCGAATTGTTTCCTACTGATCTTGTTGGTTTGCTAGGATTCTAGCTCTATTTTCTTTTTCAGTATACATAATATATGGTTCCCACTGTTGTATAAACTTATCCCTGGTATTAAGGAGCTCTGCCGAGGCGCTACTCATTGTAAAGTGATAATCTATTCTCCTTTTAATATATTCAATGAGGGTGGATCCACCTTCCAAAATCTAGCTATGCTTACTCTCACAACCGTGCAGATCAAGGCTATTAGCTTGTGATGTCTTTTCACTTTATTATCTGGAGGAAAATGAAGCAAAGCCTGTTCAGGGGTAAGTGTGATATTAGTTTCTAGAATTAGGCTTAGATACCTTGAAGTCTGATTCCAAATCTCTGTAACCTTTCCACAATGCCACCACATGTGTAAGTATGTCCCTTCCTCCCTACAAGCCCTATAGCAAAAGTGGGGCCTGCTGTCCTGTGTATTGGCAAATCTTGTGGGTACTTTAATATAGTTTTCCTTCAACATGGCATTTGGAGAAAACGATAGACCTCTATTAATGTTTGATACCCAGTTATCTATTGTCCATGTCCTGCCCAAATTCTGTTCCCATTTAGTCATTATTACACTCTTGTTCCTATTTGAGCCACCATTAATAGCCGGATAGAGCAATGCTATCAGTCCCCTCCTAACCTCCTTCGATAAACATAGTGATTCTAATATAGTATTGTTTGGAGCCTTATCTAATCCCATTATCTCTCGAACTCTGGATTTAAGTTGTAAGTAGTGGAACCACTCATTTTGCCCGGGTGTGCCTAGCTCTGCATATTGAGAGAAGGATAGTAGGTCGCTATTAACATAAACATCTGCTATTCAGTAGAGGCCTTTATTCTCCCATTTCCTTTGAGTATGTATGTCAACTAAAGATTCAAGAGGGGAGAGCGGTGTCAGTCTGGACCTCTTGTTGAGTAAATGATACTTCCTAGTCACTGTGTCCCAAATAAAAGCAGTGTGTGTGATTGCAATGAACTGTTTGATGTGAACGGGTCTGTTTTGTTGTGTTGCCCAAAGAATATTATCCAATCTTCTTACATTAAGCATGTCTTTTCTAGTTGGACCCATTGTGGTGTAAGTCCTAATTTAAACCATTGTGTGGTCTGGGCCAATCTAGCTGCATAATAATATGATATTAGGTTAGGTAATCCGATGCCTCTCTCTCCCCTATGTCTCATCATATTGTGTTTGTTTATTCTAGTCCTTTTCCCTCCCCAAATGAATTTTAAAATTACATATAATTCTGACAACGGTATTGAAATTGGGAGTGTTCTGAATAGGTATAGGAGTTTGGGCAATATTGTCATTTTGACAGATATTACTCTTCCATACAGGGAGATGTTAAATTTTGTCCATTTCACTAATAGCTCTCTAGATTTTGTATAATTTATATAGAAAACTATTTCCCAATATACAAACAGCTTGTGCTTCTAATGAAAATTTGTAGCTTAGATTACAAGAGGAGTGCAAAAATATTAGTGATATCAAGTGCTAACACTGCTCAAGTTAAATCAGTAACACTCTTATTTTTGTGTTCATATTACAAGGTTAAAGCAAAATGGTTGCGCTCATGCAAAAACATTGGCACGCTAACATCTGGATGTCAAATAGAGGGGCTACTCTAAATCCCTCAACGAATAGACTTCTAAGGTGCACACTACAAAATTCAGGTCCTGGCTTTTGCTGAAGCTAACCATAAGGCGCACTAATATATATATTCAGTATATATCTATCTGTCTATCTATCTTTATATCTATCTATCTATCTATCTATCTATCTATCTATCTATCCATCTATCTATCTATCTATCTATCTATCTATCTATCTATCTACCTACATATCTATCATCAATCTATTATCTAACAAAAATGTTATAATTCTTTCTAGCAAAGGAGGTTGGGCTGTATCATATAGATCTAAATATATCCTATCTATATGTACAGTATATTGCAAAATAAAAAAATGTGTTGTAGTGCTTTATTTGTGTGGCATTGAGTTTACTCCATAATTATTAGCAAATAACTAGGGATGGGCGAATGTGTAAATTTCCGAATTCGAGATGTTAGAACAAATGTTATTACCGAAATTCGAATTATAAATCCGAATTATAAATCCGAATGTTGATAAGAACGAATATTCTAAAAAAATCTATAATCGAATGCTATTTACTTGCTATAAACAAGCTACTATATCGTTAAAAGCTGTGAATATACAATATTGTGAATATACAAGATTTTAGAATTTTAAGAATTTAACATTTTTTAAAAATGTTAAAGATTTTCTTCTAATAGTATATTTTACAAAAAAGCAGGAATTTTGATACATCATACTCCATACCAATTTCACAAGAGAGTTATGTCAAGAAATTGCTTATACATTGCTAATAACAGCTTTAAAAAAAATGACTGTTGTATAAATATAGAGAATGATAACATTAGAAATGAACCAAAAAAAACATATAAAATAGAAGACACAAAAAACACAATAATTAAATGCACCAAAAATATCATAAATATAGAAATACAACTAAGATCTACCTATAGAAAGGGGTCTAATCTGACACACGGATCCATAAGGGCACATCTATGGGGATTATTGAATAGTGCATATTATAGTACTATTTCCCTAAAGTATTCAAATATATATGAAGAGAACTCCAAAGAAGTAGGACCCAAAAAGGGGGAAAGGGAGAGATGGACTGATCATGTAAATGATATATAAAATCTATGTTGGCCATATGGACTTATATGAATAATGACACACAGCACCATTGCAGCACCATACAGGACCCCCTATGGAAACCCGAGACGTCTATCAGAGGACCCAAAAGGGCCTGTATGTGAAATACACATAGTGCCACTATGTGGCTATTCATTTAGGAAACTACCCAAGTCAAAGTCTAAATTCATGCCTGTTGGGGCTAAGGTGTATGGTTCGAAAATCCATTTGGCTTCGGGTCTTAAGAGGCTCTTCTTAAAATTCTAAAATCTTGTATATTCACAATATTGTATATTCACAGCTTTTAACGATATAGTAGCTTATTTTATATATATTTTTTGCTAATAGGAGCTTTTGATATCGCATATGATATACCTCTTTAAAATTTACTGCTCCGCTATAAAAGGAGCCCTTTTGCCGTTATCCCATTAGAAGCTTGAGAAAGGACTTATCCGAAACACGTTGCTTTTTGTTTGGCCCAGTGAGGCCACTGTAGTCTGTATTATCAGACCATCTCCACCAACCCGGCTTTTGCGACAGTGCTGACGAGTAATCCACGGTCTGTTATCGAGACCCGACGTAGCGTTCCCTTGGAACGGAGCTGTTTACAGAGATCTTAAACTTTAAGTTCGGATTGACACTTGTAAATATACTACTATCAGCATACTTTTGAGAAAGTTTTTCTCTGCCTGCATTTACAGAGTTTCAACTGTGGAATTGATGTGGTTACACATTGCTGGAAGAAATTTGTTTTCCCTACATGCAGTATTGGATATCCTTTTTGTGTAACTCATATGAGAAAAGGAATTTCCTTTAAGAGACTGCTTTTTGCACATTAACACTGCTTTCTTATGGATACTATATAGCACAGCTATATCTTGTCTAGATTCCTGCAAACTAATTGTGTCTGTTTTTTAACCCATTTGCTTGATTTTTATAACGTTTATTGTGCCTGTTTTTATTTAACCACTTTTCCTTTATATCGCATATAACAGTTTTTTTTATCTAATTAGCTTTTTATTGTTGCATTGCAAACATACGTATGTTTTGTGCACTTTTGTGCGCTATTGTGTCTATGAACTAGTTGTGTATACTAATCCACTGTGTATACTAACCAATGATTTCTACTTGAATGAACGGCATTTGTATGTCTTTTAAGAGTTTTTAACTTTTTTTTTCGTATGTTATAAAATAAATCCTATCTTTTATTATAATTCAACTTAGCCTCAAGAAAGAGAATCACCCTTATTGATTTAGCTCTAGCGTCAAAATCCTGACCTTTAGCGCAGAAAGATCTGTCCTTTTTTCAGAAAAGTGTAACTATCCATTGGTTGGATTATTTGTTAAGAACTTACGTTTTTTAAAGAGACATACATATTACCAGCATTTCACTAGTTGAGTTATGAACTCTATGAACTCTGGTATTACAACTGCTTAAAAGCAATTTGTGGACTTGATATCAAGTCTATTATTCGAATATTAAGGATTATTATGTGATTTTGAACATCTATATATATATATTATATATATTTTTCTCAACTTTGAAAGTGGCGCTGTCTATATTATCTTATTTGTAAAGACATAAATAGAAATATGTATTTATGAATAAATAAAACATATTATTTTATGTGAATAGCATTGGAATATTAAATATTCATATTTTATATTATTTTATGTGAATAACATTGGAATATTAAATATTCATATTTTTATGCTTGGTCAGCGCACTTGAGAATATGAGATCGGGTTTACACACGATAAGGGTGTTTTTTCCCCACTTTTTTGTTCCATTGACTTCTATGGGGGGATATGTTAACAAGGTTGGAATATTCGAAGTTTGGAACTGAGCTCGAGCGAAAACTTTTTACTTTCAACTTGTAATACGAGTGCAAAAACCTTACTTCTAGTGGAGTTAGTGTGTGAGTATGAGCGTTAAATACCGCTCCACTTGTAATATGGTCCAATATTTTTTATTTTCTAGGAATCATTTCAGGATTCTAGTATTTTTCAGATTCTGTTACTAACGCACATGCATATTATTTTCCTTAGACGTTATGTTTACATAATCCCTGTTTCAATGCTGAGAAGATAAAGGGGGCCATGATCAAGCTTATTATACAGTTCATATGTCCTACATCTTTTACAAACTAAAAAAACTAGGTTATGCTTTGATAATATACCCATTTTTTAAAATGTTTTCAAATACAAAGAAGTAACTGACAATTGTAAGATATATACATGTTTGCACGTTACCCCGTATTGCCATTTTGAGGAAAAATGAGATGAAATATCGAATCTTACTGCATACAATTCTTGAGTCATGTATCTCATTTTGATACTCTATGCCCAAACTCTTAACAATTTCTCTCTCCTGTGGTTATTTGTGTATAACAGTTACCTAGCATCATGTTTTGCCTGCAATCTTTTTTTTCTCATCACGTTTTATCTAAATATGCCTTAATTAGCTACACTAAACTTAATAGAAGATAGGGCTATATAACAGAAGGCTGGACAATTCTGAGAAGTATTTTTTTTCCATCTTCAAGAAACCATAAGACTAGGCATACAACATTCCTCAGTATGATTTTAAAAGTGTGAAGAAATGAATTTTATGTAATGCTTTCATTATGGTTCACAAATGTGGTTTAGCATTTATATAAAATAATCTAATCTGATTCATCTTTCATAATGTAAATGGTGCCCGCTTTCCAGTTCTTCTTGCTACCTTCAGGTGAAAAAAATTGATGGATTTACAATAAGCATTTAAGTGTTTTAAAGGTTTAAAATCCTACAATATGCACATGAATACACAATCACAAAATTTAAGTTTAGCTTGTATTCAATTCATACAATGATCTTCTGATTTTGAAAAGTCCTATCATCATAAGCTAAAATAGGTTAAGGATATGCTTATTATGTTCAACATGAAGCATCTCATTATTCTATTTAAGAATGAGGATCTGTTTATGGGTATATGATAATAAAACATGAATTGAGGCTGATTAATGTGTCTACTTTTGACTCACCACACAGACCTTTCTAAATCTAGTAAATCATTAATATGTAGGGTTGACTTTACCCACTTTTTCTCTCTGCTTCTGCTGAAACAGGCCAGTGTCATGCAGACAAGCGAGACAAGTAATAAGAAGGCAGATGGGAATGAAGAAGAAAAGAAGGTATAAAGATTGTTGAGTATATATAAAAATGAAATGGTAACAAAAGGTACAATCTAAGGTGTGAAGTGAAATGAGAAGCATTTTAGTAACTAAACTGCCCTCATATTTTGACCTTATTGCCCGTTTTGAAAATCTAGTAGAAGACCTTACTATTGAGGTGTCATTTAATAAGAAGGTCATGTATTTTAATAATCTAGTCCAACAGTTATCTATGCAATTAAAGGGACACTGAACCCAAAAAAATTATTTTGTGATTGAGATAGAGCATGCAATTTTAAACAACTTTCTAATTTACTCCTATTATCAATTTTCCTTCATTCTCTTGCTTTCTATATTTGAAAAATAAGGCATCTAAGATATTTTTTTGGTTCAGAACCATGGAAAGCATTTACCCACCAATCAGCAAGAACAACACAGTGTGTTCACCAAAATAGGGCCGGCATCTAAACTTACATTCTTGCATTTCAAATAAAGATACCAAGAGAATGAAAATAATTTGATAAAAGGAGTAAATTAGAAAGTTGCTTAAAATTGCATACTCTATCTCAATCACGATAGAAAAAAAATTGGGTTCAGTGTTCCTTTAATGTAAAAAGCGCTTATAGTTATTTCAGTCTGTCCTTCTCCCCACCAAAAAACCCCCGCTATAAATTAAATAAATTCTAAGGTTTTAGAACTTGAAAATAAAGGGCAGAATGGGTGGGTCATACAATTCTTTCATAATATGGTACTGTGTAGCTATAATTTACTGTAATGGCCTTTAAGCTGTCTGGAAAAAAAAATATGCCTTTGTTACTGACATAGCATTAGAGGAATTCACATCATTTTCTTTCAAAGTAATTAAAATAAACAGTCAGCCGCTGCTTGAGTTTGTTTTTAATTAATCTGTTGATAAACTGCAGAGGAGCAAATAATAATAAAAAGGGAAAAAAATGATCCAGACATTGCTGTCGCTGTGAATAACGCCTCGTTTTCATTAAGAAACACTGTTCTGTTGAGAGATGATACATACAATAGTAATAGTGTATCTAATTTAACTCTTTCTTACTTGCAGAGCAAGCATAGCTATATACTAAATAGCGAAATAGACTGTCAGCATTAGCTTCTTAGTGGTGCCTGGAATAAGGATGGGTCATTGTCAACAAGCAGAGCACACATTCTCCTGGATATTTGTTTCTACCAATGAATGTTTATTTAGACTGAATGTTAAATTTACTATTTATTAATGTCATGTTTAGTTTAAAAAAAATTGTAAAGTTATTTTTAAAAGATAATTCTAATTGACTTACACTAAAGCCATGTATCATTCAAAACAGTACATTTTAAATTAATTTCAGATGACAAATTTCTGAAAATTTCTACAGCTATCTAGATAAACCCCATTAACCCCAATTATGGCCTTCTCTCTCGCATTGTTATGTGTTCAACCACACAACAAACATAAACAGTCATGAACCTATACATACATACTGTACATACATGCATACATACAGACTATAAACATACATATACTGTATATATGTATATGACACATACATGTTCACTACTGTTAAATGAGGCATTTTTACGGGTATCTCTCTATACGTAGTGACTAGAAAATTAGTTGAATTTGTCTTTTTAGAATCTGGCTCCCCTGCTCATGCCTTATGTTCAGTGCTTCCATTAAAAATTAATTAGGCATTAGGTCTAGTCCTTGCTACAATGTGTTTTTCAACCTAGTATTTGGTTTTTTTTTAAGGCTGGTGTGTGTGTGTACATACTCATTTGAGTTATGGTAGAGATAAAACCATGAGATTAAAAACCTATATTACATAGAAGTAAGAGATATAGGCCTCTATTTATCAAGCTGTCTACTTACCTGCATTCAACGGCCCCAATCCGCTCGCCTAAGTTCGCCTAACATCGCTTCTGCAGAGCTGAATACGTTCGCCAAATTTATCAAGAAAGCTGTAAAAAAGCCACGCAACAAGTACAGGGCGATGCGCAGCGGACTGTTGTTAACTAACAGTCATCGATCTCGCTGCTCTTCGGCTTATTCACAGCTTGTTATACTGTCACTAAGCACCCACACTATACTACACTGTTTTACCCCCTAAACCGCTGCTCCCGGAGCCCCCCGCAACTAAATAAACTTATTAACCCCTAAACCACCGCTCCCGGACCCCGCCGCAACTATAATAAATATATTAACCCCTAAACCGCCGCTCCCGGACCCCGCCGCCACCTGCATTATACCTATTAACCCCTAATCTGCCACCCCCTATACCGCTGCCACCTACATAAAGTTATTAACCCCTATCCTGCCGATCCCGGACCCCGCCACAACTAAATAAATTGTTTAACCCCTAAACCGCCGCTCCTGGAACCCACCGCAACTAAATGAAATGTTTAACCCCTAAGACGCTGCTCCCGGAGCTCGCCGCCACCTACATTATACATATTAACCCCTATCCTGCCCCCCTACACCGCCGCCACTATAATAAAGTTATTAACCCCTAAACCTAAGTCTAACCCTAACACCTCCTAACTTATATATAATTGAAATACATCTAAATAAATATTACTATTATTAACTAAATTATTCATATTTAAAACTAATTACTTACCTATAAAATAAACCCTAAGATAGCTACAATATAATTAAAGGGACAGTATACTGTAAAATAGTTTTTCCCTTAATGTGTTTACAATTGCTTTTTTTACCAACTGCAGAGTAAAAAATGTATGAAAATTAGCTTTTTAAGGCTTATTTGTGTATATTAAAGCTCTGATTTTGTGTTTTAAAGCCACAACCTAATAAAATGGGTTGAGCTTGTAGGTATAATCAGATCTCATTACTGTATCACATTGTGCACATATACCTGCTTCTTTATCTTATATCTGTCCTTAAAACAATCACCAGTACTTTGAGAGAACAATGGAAAATCAACATTGTATTACCTTATCTCTGCTATATCCGACTGGGAGTGTAATTTCTTCTGCTGGCTGTGTTTACAAAGCTTATCTATAGCTGGTACGCGCGGCCACAAACTTTCAGAATAGGTGGGTATACCACATGCTAAATTAACTATTTCAAATGCCAATATAAGGGTAAAGGAGCTACTTGTAAACAATTGAATACACTCCAGCAGGTAAAGTGGATCATTGGGAACAAATTAAAGGGGAGAACATTTTTGAGTAAACTGTCCCTTTAATAATTACATTGTTGCTATTTTAGGATTTATTTTTATTTTACAGGCAACTTTGTATTTATTTTAACTAGGTACAATAGTTATTAAATAGTTATTAATTATTTAATAACTACCTAGTTAAAATAAAAACACATTTACCTGTAAAATAAAACCTAACCTAAGTTACAATTACAACTAACACTACACTATAATTAAAATAATTAAATAAATTAACTACAATTAAATATAACTAACTAAAGTACAAAAAACCCCCACTAAATTATAGAAAATAAAAAAAAATTACAAGAATTTTAAACTAATTACACCTACTCTAATCCCCCTAATAAAATAAAAAGCCCCCCAAAATAATAAAATTCCCTACCCTATACTAAATTACAAATAGCCCTTAAAAGGGCCTTTTGAGGGGCATTGCCCCAAAATAATCAGCTCTTTTACCTGTAAAAAAAGAAATACAACCCCCCCAACATTACAACCCACCACCCACACACCCAACCCTACTTTAAAACCCACCCAAACCCCCCTTAAAAAAACCTAACACTAACCCCCTGAAGATCACCCTACCTTGAGACGTCTTCACCCAGCCGGGCACAAGTGGTCCTCCAGAGGGGCAGAAGTCTTCATCCGATATGGGCAGAAGAGGACCTCCAGACGGGAAGAAGACTTCATCCAGGCGGTATCTTCTATCTTCATCCATCCGGAGTGGAGCGGGTTCATCTTCAAGCCATCCGACGCGGTGCATCCTCTTCCATCAACGTCCTAACGAAGAATGAAGGTTCCTTTAAATGACATCATCCAAGATGGCATCCCTTGAATTCTGATTGGCTGATAGGATTCTATCAGCCAATCATAATTAAGGTAGGAAAAATCCTATTGGCTGATCCAATCTGCCAATAGGATTGAGCTCGCATTATATTGGCTGTTAAAATCAGCCAATAGAATGCAAGCTCAATTCTATTGGCTGATTGCAGCAGCCAATAGGATTTTTCCTACCTTCATTCCAATTGGCTGAAAGAATCCTGTCAGCCAATCGTAATTCAAGAGACGCCATCTTGGATGACGTCATTTAAAGGAACCTTCATTCTTCGTTAGGACGTCGATGGAAGAGGATGCTTTGCGTCGGATGGATTGAAAATGGACTCCGGATGGATGAAGATAGAAGATGCCACATGGATGAAGACTGATGGCCATATGGAGGTCCTCTTCTGCCCAGATCGGATGAAGACTTCTGCCACTCTGGAGGTCCACTTGTGCCCGGCTGGGTGAAGACAGCTCAAGGTAGGGTGATCTTCAAGGGGATAGTGTTAGTTTTTTAAGGGGTGTTTGGGTGGGTTTTAGTGTAGGGTTGGGTGTGTGGGTGGTGGGTTTTAATGTTGGGGGTATTGTATTTCATTTTTTATAGGTAAAAGAGCTGATTACTTTGGGGCAATGCCCCGCAAAAGGCCCTTTTAAGGGCTTTTTGTAATTTAGTATAGGGTAGGGAATTGTATTATTTTGGGGGGCTTTTTTATTTTATTAGGGGGCTTAGATTAGGTGTAATTAGTTTAAAATTCTTGTAATTTTTTTATTTTCTGTAATTTAGTGGGGTTTTTTTTGTACTTTAGTTTATTTAATTTAATTGTAGGTAATTGTAGTTAATTAATTAAATGTATTAAATGTAGTGTTAGGTGTAATTGTAACTTAAGTTAGGATTTATTTTACAGGTACTTTTGTATTTATTTTAGCTAGGTAGTTATTAAATAGTTAATAACTATTTAATAACTATTGTACCTAGTTAAAATAAATACAAAGTTGCCTGTAAAATAAAAATAAATCCTAAAATAGCTACAATGCAACAATTAATTATATTGTAGCTATCTTAGGCTTTATTTTATTGGTAAGTATTTAGTTTTAAATAGGAATAATTTAGTTAATAAAAGTAAATTTATTTTGATTAATTTAAATAATATTTAAGTTAGGGGGGGTGTTAGGGTTAGACTTAGGTTTAGGGGTTAATAAAATTAATATAGTGGCAGCGGTATAGGGGGGGCAGATTAGGGGTTAAAAATATAATGTAGGTGATGGCGGGGTCCGGGAGCGGTGGTTTAGGGGTTAATAACTTTATTTAGTTGTGGCGGGGTCCGGGAGCGGCGGTTTAGGGGTTAATAAGTTTATTAGAGTGGCGGTGGGCTCCGGGAGCGGCGGTTTAGGGGTTAAACACTTTATTTAGTTGCGGCGGTATGGGGGGGCAGATTAGTGGTGTTTAGACTCGGGGTACATGTTAGGGTATTAGGTGTAGACACTACCATAGGAATCAATGGGATATTGGGCAGCAGCGAACATGAGCTTTGGCTGCTGTCAGACTCCCATTGATTCCTATGGCATCTGCCGCCTCCAGGGCGGCGGATTGAAAACCAGGTACGCTGGGCCGGAAAAGTGGCGAGTGTACGTGGTAGGATCTTGATAACTTCCAAAAGTAGTCAGATTGTGCCGAACTTGTGTTCAGAACATCTGGAGTGACGTAACCATCGATCTGTGTCAGACTGAGTCCAGCGGATCGTATGTTACGTCACAAAATTCTACTTTTGCCGGTCTCTAGCCTTTGATAACTAAGGCGAATCAGGCTCGCCACAAATACGCTGCTGAATTCCAGCGTATTTGCGGTTGACAGCTTGATAAATAGAGGCCATAGAATTATTGAATAGAATTGGATATTCGTTTTGAGTTTTTTTTAAAAAGGCCTTAATGATCAATTAGGCCTTAGTTATAGTAGTCTCGATAAGCTCTCTTGTGTATTGAGTGTGTTAGCAATCTCTTATTTTGGCAATTTACTGTTTTTAATTGTATGTTTTGACTTGGCTACCCTTGACTTTACTTTAATTTAATCCCCCTTAATTTGGACTGACTTTGTTATTTGACTTCAGCTTGTTTGAGACTTGTATTTGTATTGTGATTTTGTACTGTTTTTCTTGTTTGGTTTGAAAATGCATTGTTTGACACTGTGTTCTTTAATTTCTTGCCTAAGTATTGTGACTTTATAGTTTGCCTTTGTATTTGGTTGTTTGCCTACACTGTCATTGTTTTCTGCATTTCCAGTGTAATATTTTATTACCTTGGATGCCTCTGCTCTCATAAGAACTGCATTAAATGTACCTATTATTGCAAGTTAGCTTTACTTGGGAAGCGAGACCAAATTTTCACCAAGGTATGTTTCCTTTTGATATTAAGAATTATTAATTTGTAGTTATTTTATAGTACTTATTTGTTATTTTGCTTTGTAGGTGCTGATTAAAGGGACATGAAACCCAAATTTTGTCTTGCATTTTTTTAGATAGAGAATACAATTTTAAAAAAGTTTCCAATTTTCTTCTATTATCAAACTTGCTTCATTCTTATGTTATTCTTTGTTGAAGAGATATCTGGATAGGTAGCGTGCACATTTTTGGAGCTCTACATCACAGGAAATAATGCTGCCATCTAGTGCTCTTGCTAATGTATAACATTGTTGCAAAACTCCTGCCATATAGTGCTTCAGGCATGTGCAAACTCCTGAACTTACCTTCCTGTTTTTCAACAAAGGGTAACAAGAAAACAAAGAAAATGTAATAATAGAAATACATTGGAAACTTGTTTAAAATCTGATTCATGAAATTAAGTTTTATGTTCCTTTAAAGCAGAGAGGGTTCAGATACTAAGTAGCCTATCTATCAAGCTCCAAATGGAGCTTGATGCCCCGTGTTTCTGGCAAACCTGCAGGCTCTCCAGAAACAGCAGTTATGAAGCAGCGGTCACAAAGAACGCTGCTCCATAACCTGTCCACCTGCTCTGAGCAGTGATTGTAAATTGTATAAGTGCATAAGTTTTACACTGACCAAGATTTAATATATATTTGGCTGAATAACTCTGCATTAGTCATAGTAACCCAATCAGAAAATATGTATTACAGTATTACAACACACATCATGTGTTTCTAAACACTGACATTCAATTGACTTCATTGCAGCATTAAACAAGGATTAAAAGCAACTCTGTTTGGTATGTCACCATGAATACTGTCAAACATGCTGGACTCACTGGCTAAAATAATTTAGATAAATATTATGTATGCAATGCAGAAAATGAGGGTGTGGGTCTGGGGCTAAAGCAATAGATAAAGTGAAGCCAAGATTGTTAATAAAGGTTGGGAGTGGCTGTGACACTGCTCCAGTCCTAGCTCCTAAGTCAGGCTCTCTCATATCTCATTCTCTCCTTATATGATGGGTCAATATTGGCCTCTTCTACTAGATAATAATCCAGACACAGAATTGGGAGCTCAGTTCCACAAAATGAAACCAGCTAGGTGCCAGCCAGCACCAGGGTTACTGGACCTAAACCCACACAGACAGTTCAGAAATGATCAGCCACCCGGCAACCCACTGCCCCCCCCCTCAGCCTGAGCTCACCATCTGCGTGCTTCGCCAGGTCCTAGCCCCTGCCTCAACTCAGTGCTGCCTCTGCAAGTGCCGGCACTCCAGTCTCACTTCTGCGCTGCAGACTCCTACTGACTGAAAAGACTACACGTGCAGCAAGTCAGTCAGGAGGAGCTGCGCGCCAAATAATCCAAAATTTTTAGTTCCGGGCTGCTGAGCTGCGCTGCGCCAAAGGCAGCTAAAACTGACAAGCACATGACTGACGAGACAGCTGATGGTGAGGTGACAGACTCAGACTTAGTAACACTGTACACAGGCAGCACGCAGCCGGCCCCAGCACAGGACAAACTTAGTAAGGAAGTGGGTCAAATAAAGTTTGCGCTGGCCTGGAATTCTTGAAACAAAACAAAAATAATTAAAACTTTTTTCATGTGACTGCTAAAGTAACTCGGGGCTCCCCTGAGGGAGGGACCTTCTGGGCCCGGTCGCATTCGCGATGTCTGCATCACCGTTAGTTACGCCCCTGTGTGTAGGCTCAAAAAAAGTAACCTGCAAAACTCTTAGATCTAAATTAAAGGGACATGCCACCCACATTTTTTCTTTTATGATTTAGAAAGAGTATGCAATTTTAAACTTCTTTCTAATTTACTTATATTATCTAATTTGTTTTATTCTCTTGATATTCTTTGATGAAAAGCATATCTAGATATGCTCACTAGCTGCTGATTGGTTGCTGCACATAGAAGCATTGTGTGATTGGCTCACCATGTGCATTGCTTTTTCTTCAACTAAGGATATTTAAAAAATGAAGCAAAATAAATCATGGAAGTAAATTGTAATGTTGTTTAAATTTCTATTATCTATCTGAATCATGAAAGAAAGATTTTGGGTTTAGTGGCCCTTTAAGGTTCCAAAGAGGGGCTTTTGGATTTTCCAGTGGCTTGATTCTGACTAAAATGGGAACAAAACTTTGAATGTCAGGAAGCTTATCATTCTTTTTGAGAAACAAAACTGAAAATTACGAAATCTAGCTCTTTAAAAAAACTGTCTGATAAACCATTATCCAAAGCATCCTGAAGAAACTGGAGAATTAAATGAATTCTAAAAGAGTGCCAGCTAAAAACCATTCTTCACATACCAACAATTAAAGGTCTTCCAAACCCTATGAAAAAGGTTTTTTGTCATATGTTTATTTGCCTGAATCAAGGTCTTAACAACAGAATCAGAAAAAAATGTCTAAAAAAATAAGAATTCAATGACCAAGTGTGTTTTTTTGCAAACTTATTGATGTAATGTTTTCTCAGCTTTGCAATTGCATTAAGAGACAGTTTGAATAAATTATAATTAATTTGGCATTACTACTATGGGCCTCATATACTAAGGGCCGTGCGGACAAGGTTCTCAACTTAAGAACCTGTCTCCATGGCTTTGCATCACATGAGAAATGGGCCAGGTATGTCTGGTCCTCGGATGTATCATTACACAGTGTGTAATACCGCCCCTGCTCTGGCAGGACGAAACAACTGAGAGAAGGGCCTCTCAATCACCCTGACAAATGTGTTCGGGGTGGATTCATTACGCCACTTCACAGATACGCTGCTTAGTACATTGAGCCCTATGGGCCTCCCTTTGTGATGTAATTCCGTTTATCCCCGTTCTCCTAAACAAGAAAATACATCTGTAGCAAAGCACAGAGTCTATCCTCTATTAAATGCTTAGAGATCAGTAATTCGGCACATGCAGGATAGGGAGCAGTTTCTGCATTTGATTGATTAGCAGATTCTATTGTCCTGCACATCAATCATTTTCCCACAAGAATAAAGCGAGTTGCGAATAAGCTGATTACATAGCTGAAAGAATAATGGAAATCAATGGAAAGCTTTTTTTCAGCTCACACACTACAAAACCCTTCCCGTGTGGGCTTTTGCTGTCAGATCTGCTATTTACCTGTGGTGGTATTTTAGTGCAGGCACGTTACTAGCAAAATATGTAAACAACATTCCTGATTTGTAAAATACATTAAACGACTTAAAAGGGACAACTATTTTGTAATTGCAATGTGAAAACACATATGCGTATTTCAGCACCCAGTTAGTAAGATGCTAATTTACTAAACTATGCTCTATAATTGCTTTGATTGCCTACCAGTTCTT
The DNA here is from genome assembly GCF_027579735.1 of Bombina bombina. Lineage (NCBI taxonomy): Eukaryota > Metazoa > Chordata > Amphibia > Anura > Bombinatoridae > Bombina > Bombina bombina. Next base: position 585,343,645 of record NC_069501.1, on the reverse strand, counting down.
AAACAATCTTTTACTTTTTTAACCTCCGTTCCATACATGGCTGGGAAATAGATGCATGGAACATTGAAACATAATGTGTAAAATTGCATATATGTCTCTTGATCATTGTTTTTATAATATATATATATATATATATATATATATATATATATATATATATATATATATATATATATATATATACATGCACATGAAGTATTCGTAAGGCGTGTTATTGAAATATTACAACTAAAATATGTTTTTTTAAATGAATAAAAATTATTATTAAATTATTACACTGTAAAATATATAGATGTATTATATGGATTATTTAGAATTGTTTACAGTATGTTTAATAATTTGTAATATTTTTTATTATTTTTTTATTTTTTTACAAGTAATATTTCAATAACGCACCTTAAGATTTAAGTTTTCATGTGCGCTAACCTGACAGCATTAAGATCTAAATCAAGAAACCCTATGCGCAAAATGCATATTTTACATTCTTATATTCTTCACATAGAAAATAATGTACCTTTTATTATGAAATATATATATACAGGTGGCCCTCGTTTTACAACGGTTCAATTTACACTGTTTCAGAATAACAACCTTTTTTTCCAGTCATGTGACTGCTATTGAAAAGCATTGAGAAGCAGTGCATTTATTAAAATAGCCAGTAGGTGGAGCTGTCTGCTAAATCAGTCCAGATTGGAATTCATAGAAAGAACTGTTTGCAGAAAAATGCAAGTGAAGTCTGTGTTGTGTGATTATTTTATTAGGTTTATAATGCTGTTTAGCAAATGTTTTTGTTCATTTAACTTAGTTTAATTATATATTCTGTGTTGTTGGATTATTTTATTAGGTTAAAATGCTGTTTAGCATTTAAAGTCTTCATTTCAAAGCTTTAAAAATAATGTATTAGGTGTTACTTATGACAATTTTGAGAGGGGCCTGGAACCTATCTCCCTCACTTCCCATTGACTTACATTATAAACTGGTTTTCAATTTACAACGGTTTCGATTTACAACCATTCCTTCTGGAACCTAACCCCGGCGTAAACTGAGGGCTACCTGTATATATATATATATATATATATATATATATATATATATATCTGATACTGTTCATGTAAAATACATATCTATAGCTATATAACTATAATAATAGATATGCAGGTATAGGTATAAACACACGCATATATATATATAATTGTATTTATTTAAGAATAAAATAACATTATCTTGTAATTAAAGAACATTGGAATGTGAAATATGTACAGTAAATATACAGTAAAATAGAAATACATAAGTACACACATATAAACATATTTAGACATGTATGTGTATGTATCTCTATGTTAAAGCCCCTTACAGCCTCTTTTTTCCAACACCTAAGACCGCATATCTTTGAGCCCTTATAACTTCTAATTGCAATTTAAAAAAAAATAATATTTATTAGATTGTGTTATTTTGAGTGTAACTGTACCGTTAAATGTATTTTTTATGTGTTTTGTGCAACTTTTTATTCAAGCGTATCAGTTAACCAAAGCTCTGAGGTCGCACTATCCCGACGCAAGTTAAATTCAGTTTCCCTTGTAATACTTTCAACTTGTAATACTCCTTTTCCCTTACGTTCAACAATTAGTCCGCCGCTCATAATCTAGCTCTGTGTCAGTGGATGTGCACACCCAGTCAGATTACAGTCTAATACCATGTTATGTATTTATTTTCTAGGGAAATCACATCTAGTATTTCTGCCATGTGCACCACAATGCTCTTAGTCACAGCAGCTCCCTATTTCATTGTCCCTTAACCCTTCAAAGGATAGTTAAAGGGATAGAAAAAGTCAAGAATGAAATGTGCATGGGTGCATTTCAATTTGAAATTGAAGCATTTTTGCAATATACTTCTATTATTAAAAATGCTGCTACTAAAAGTTATTACTGTTTTTTTTGTGGCATACGCACAAGCACCAGTATTCAAACGCTACACCGTCTCAGAGAGTCAGAAGTGGCTTGTATGGCACAAATTACGTCTTCAGAAGTAATACACACCACTGCCTGCTCTCTGAGATAGTGGGGCGTTTGAATACTGGTGCACAGGACTTCACAGGATATGTGCGTATGCTGAAGAAATATAGCAATAACTTTTACTAGAAGCATTTTCGCTAATGGAAGTATATTATAAAAATGCTTATATTTTCAATTGAAATGCACCTGTGCACATTTATTTTTTGACCTTTCTATCCCTTTAATGGGATTTTAAAAAGCATGATATGTGTCCTAAATATAAAAAAATCATGTATGTAAATGATTGAATAAAATTACCTTTATCACACATTAACATAAAATGTATTTTGTGGAAGTTATATTTGCTGAAAATTAGTTTTTGCTTAATTCATGTAATAAATATTCATCAATGTCACCAAGGAGTTCAATTTATTTTATTGGTATTTTGGAAAAAAAGGAAAGACAGAGTTTAAATTATCCAGAAAGAAGCAAAAATAAAAAAAAAAGTTGGGTAATTCCTAGCTTAATCCTGTCACTGCTGAATCATTTCACACTTATCATGTGATTGGTATTACTTAGACTACTTGACAGATTTAAGGGCTTGAACATCACAAATGATATATCTATTTTATGTGTGGGTGGGGGAATAACAATAGTTACTTTGTAGTTGTTAGCCGGAAATGTTGTGATTTTCATTGTTGTGAGAATCACCTGATATTTGGAGGACACAGGACCACACTATGGGACCATTTTATGAAGCTTAAGATGCAGCTTTGGACTTCAGAGATTCAGGCTTACCATAAGAAAGCCTGAAGTGCTAGTTTTAACACTGCAGCTACTTAACCTCTCCGCCACTTAACGTGTTTAGTACTGAAATCATTCCAAAGCTGGGCAGATGAGGTTCCTGATAGCAAACCTTGCCCTCACAACAACAACAAAAATGTAGTGTATATATATATAAAGATAAAATCACTGACATCATAGTTACCCAATAGCCACCTTGACATGTAGCCATTTGCTAGCTCAATTTTCATCTTTATATGGCGAGCTACAGTCCATAGCATAATAAAATTTGCCTAGTAGACAGATGTCTGCCATTTTTCCATTACAAAATGAGGAGGTAAATACATAAGGAGAATGACAGTGAGGTAAAATAGAAGACACCTATCTCTCTGTCATCACTGGTACTAAACTAAACCCACATTTAGCAAATATTGTTGAAAAACTTCAGGATAAGGGTGCTATTTGTTATAAAGTCTATTAGAAGACCATTGAACCTTTTAGGCATAGTATCATTTTAGATCTTGAATTTTTATTATATATAAATGTTCACTCTAAAATTCATGTTTATCTCATAAAATGAGCTTCAGAACTTTGTAGCTACTTTACAACATGTTCATTAAAGGCATACCTGTGCTCTTTTGACACGCAGCATCACCTGAATTTTTATCGCTCACCAGACAGGAGATAGAAAAAAAAACGTCAACTGTAGTTAAAGGGACAGGGAACCACATTTTTTTTTTCATGGTTCGGATAGAACATACAATTTCGAACAACTTTCCAATTTACGTCTATTATCAAATTTGCTTCATTCTATTGTTATCATTTGCTGAAGGAACAGCATTGCACTACTGGCAGCTAGCTGAACACATCAAGTTAGTCAATCACAAGAGACAAATGTGTTCAGGCACCAATCAGAAGCTAGCTTCCACTAGTGTGTGATATGTGTGTATTCTTTTTGATGCAAGAGATACCAAGAGAACAAAGCACATTTGAAAATAGAAGTGAATTTAAAAGTTTCTTAAAAATACATGCTCTGTCTGAATCATGCAAGTTTATTTTTTACTTTCCTATCCTTTTAACCAAAATTGTTGGCTGCGCTGTTTTACATTTCAGATAATTAGCCATTTTAGCCATTTTCTTCCAAATCAACAATTTATTCTTCATTGTAGCTCATGAAATAAGAATAATACATTACATTGCTTTTAAATACATCTTTCATACTAGTTTAGATTTCTTATAAGAAATAGATTCTTCTCGTATCGTTTAAATGTGACTTGAATAATCAGCATTTTATTGCTTATTCAACTTTGGTACGTAGCTGCCACATGAGACCAGCACATATTTACTTTATCCGTTGGTTTCTGATGCCAGCCATACCAATGCAACTGGCAGATATGATGCCTCTGTGAAGAAAACATAGTTTGTTGTTTGTCCTTTGTACTGAGAGGACTGGATTTTACCTATTCTCTTTCACTACTGCTCTTCAAAGTAGCCTTGCCAGTTCCCTAAAGTGACAGATGCAAAAACAATCTCTACAAGATTAATATCTGAGCTGTTGTGTAGGGACAATATCTAGAGCTCTGAGTATATCACTTTTACACAGCACAATAAATTAAATTCCATCCAAAATGTATAATTTGTTGAGGCTGAACACAAAACAGTCACAGCTGTATACTGAACTAAGGACAACTCTTCAGTTTACGGGAAATAATTAAGAAATTCAAAGTGTTTCTTATTAAAAAATAATGTATTTCAGAAAAAAAAACATGCATGCTATAACAAAGCATCATGTTAAGAAAATTATTTTTGAAAGGATCAGCATACGCTGCACAAGAGAACGTAGATTCATTGATTATATGTCCAGATGAAGAATATTGAATTTATTAGATCTTTTGCCATCTCTTCTGTCTATGGGAGCTTTTTTTTCTATATGACAAACATTTTTTAAATCTATTTTATGAGCAACTAACAACTGTCTTGGAATTATATTTACTTTTGTTTACCAACTTGAGAATATAGAGAATTATGTATAAATCTAATTTCTTACGTACCACATAGAAAATGACAGGCTACAAACTCTGTCATAATAAAATCTCATTCAAGATTGTTTGTAAACTTGCACAAGTATCAACAAGGCACAATATAAGAACATCAACAAAAATCAGAGAGAAGTGATAATAAAGTCTATTTCTTTCCCTAACACTTATCAATAATGTATCACAGGTTTCCCACTCATTTGCTATAATTGAAGTACATATGAGGCTGGAATTTTAAAGATTTTCATGTCAGTATAACTTTTGATTAGATAAATGGATCTGGCTATATTTGGGAAATAGTAGTTGACATTTAGATCAAAACAAAAATTAGAACTAAAGTGAAAAAGTTATGAAAAAATGCTACTTATTGTGGGCTGGATTATGAATGTTACGCTAACTATTAAGTGCAAGCGAAAAGAGGTTTATCGCGTTATCGTGGGTGTTTGCGTGTGTATTACAAGTTGAAAGTAAACACGTTTGTTCGAGCGCATTTGAATTTAAGCACGTCGGGATAGCGTGACTTCAAAGCTCTGGTTAATTGTTACGTTTGAATAAAAAATTGCACAAAACACATCAAAAATACATTTAACAGTACAGTTACACTCAAAATAACACAATCTAATAAAATTAATTAAAAAAAGTTCCAATAAAAAGTTATAACGGCTCAAAGATATGAGGTCTCAGGTGTTAGAAAAAGAAAAGGCTGCAAAGGGCTATAACATAGAGATACATACATACACGTGTCTAAATATGTATATGTACGTATACTGTATACTGTATATGTTTATGTGTACATATGTATTTATGTACTTATGTGTGTTTTACTTTATAATTACTGTACATATTTTACATTCCATTGTTCTTCAATTACAGGATAATGTTATTTGTATTCTTAAATACATATTTCTATATAAATATGTATATATCTATACCTGCATATCTATTCCTATAGATATATACGTGTAGGTATAGATATGCATTTTACATGAACACTATCATATATATATATATATATATACATATACAATGTTCGTTGTTGAAATAAATATTATTACTTACTTGTTTAAGACCGGGCGAGTGCGCTCCTATTTTCTGGAATTTATATATATATATATATATATATATATATATATATATATATATATATATATCATTAAAAAAGTACATTATTGTGAAGAACATAGGAATGTAAAATAACATTTTACTCATAGGGTTTCTTGATTTAGATCTTAACCTGGTCGGGGTAGCACACGTGAAAGCTTAGTAATCTTAAGGCATGTTATTGTTATTTAGAAAGTTTGAAACATGTTTATTAATACAAATAAAGAAACACCTTAAATATATTGTTTAGAATATTCTATAGCACGTTCTATTAGAAAATAATTGTTATTTTTTAAGAATGATATTGAATATTTTAAAATCATTATGTAAAACAGCATACAGAAAAGTTTAATCTTGAAATTAGAAAATATTGTTAAAGAATAATTTATATGTTATTATGTCATAATTTTTGCATAAATCATTGCATAACTATTTTTTACGTAAGAATATTAAATAAATTGTACTTCTAAATGTTTAATACAACTTCTATGCAAAAAAATAAAAATAAATCAACAGTGATGTAATTGATGCTTTCTTAAAGGGACACTGTACCCAAAAATGTTCTTTTGTGATTCAGATTGAGCATGACATTTTAAGCAACTTTCTAATTTACTCCTATTATCAAATTTTCTTCATTCTCTTGGTATCTTTATTTGAAATGCAAGAATGTAAGTTTAGATGCCGGCCCATTTTTGTGAACAACCTTGGTTGTCCTTGCTGATTGGTGGATAAATTCATCCACCAATAAAAAAGTGCTGTCCAGAGTACTGAAACCAAAAAAAAGCTTAGATGCCTTCTTTTTCAAATAATGATAGCAAGAGAACGAAGAAAAATTGATAATAGGAGAAAATTAGAAAGTTGCTTAAAATTGCATGCTCTTTCTAAATTACAAAAGAAATTTTTTTGGTTCAGTGTCCCTTTAAATATTACCATGTAAAAAGTCCTCAGGCATTTAAAAGATTTTGTTCTAGATGACATTATAAAAAAATTATAGGGTAATGGTAATTTAAGTTTAGATTTGTATGCTATACTCCCTTTTGAATCAGAATATTAACTAGTAGATACATTAAATGAATTAGAAATGCATAATCAAAAAAGTACAGAATAAAAAGACAAAAGAATAACACTTAGGGGCCGAATTATCAAGCTCCGAATGGAGCTTGACTCCCCTTTTTCCACTCTCCGGCTCGCAGGAAACAGCAGAGACCACTGCTCCATAACTTGTCTGCCTGCTCTGAGGCTGCGGACATCAATCCTCCCGATCCTATACAACTGGGCTGATTGACACCCCCTGCTAGATTGACCACAAATCTGCAGGGGGCGGCATTGTACAAGCAGTTCACAAGAACTGCTTGTGCAATGATAAATGCCGACAGCGTATGCTGTCGGGATTTATCGATGTGTGGCGAACATGATACGCTGCATCGTATCATGTCCGCTCGCACTTTCATAAATCGGCCCCATGGTCTGAAATTTAAATGAGCAGTATTTTTTTTACTACAATTTTCAAAATTTAATTTAATTTGACAGCCCCATATTATGTGACAACCATCAGTCAATCACAGAATCATATACCTATATACTCTGAACATGCTGTATAAGAGGTGGGTGCCTCATAAATAGTACATCTAAAAAGTAAAGTAAATTAGATTGTATTCTCTGTCTGAATCATGGTATTTTAATTTTGAATTTATTGTATCTTTAACGTACTTTTAAGAAGTCTTACAGGTGAAAAATGATTTATTTGCACAATTACCATTTTTGAACATGCACGTTATCAATATTTTTTATTTTTTATTTATTTAAGCTAAAATTCCCTTAAGTCCAAGAACTTAATTACCAAAAATCTTGCTGTAAGTATGTTGTTTTTTAAAAAAAATCTCCATATACTTAAAGGGAGAGTCTACTTAAAATGTTTAATTGTTTAAAAAGAAGGGTATTCCCCAGTTTTGCAAAACCAACACGGTTATATTAATATACTTGTTACCTCTGTGATCACCTTGTATCTAAGCAGTGGCGTCGCTACAGGGGTCAAGGGGTGGCCCCCCTGTAGCGACGGCCGCCAGTCACTGTGAACGCCAGTCACTGTGCAAAAGCATAACGCATGATGTGAGTGTCGTGTCAGTGTAACAACTGTGTACTGATAAGTGTGAGCTGAACTGTGAAGTACTACAGGGAGACAGGTGCAATCAGCACTTGCTGATCGGTGGAAGCAGGAGGAGGTTTGCGCTAAAGCACGAGACATCGTGTGGGCTGCAGGAGCAGCAACACAAGAAGGGTCTAGGAGCTTCTGCTGGGTAAGGAAGCTACCGACCACTGCTGGGACGCTGGGGTATCTGGAGATAGGAGGTGTATGCCCTTTGTCATAGTTGTGCCTCAATAGAGGTCTTCATCCCCCACAAGGAAGGAGAATAATTGTGAAACAACAACAGAAGGTAGAAAAACTGCCAATTTCTGCACTTTAATTTTGCTGACTTTGTACTGCATTTCTTTAACCGTAAGGCTGTTTGGGACTGTAATTATTTTGATGGATGCCATACACACTAATTAAGGTGTTTTGCATTGCTGCTATTTAGTTTCCTGGCCTACTTTGATTGATTGGTACACTGGCTCAGGATTGAGACATATAAAAATTGAACTATACAAAGTTGGGGCCAGTGATTAATGCTATGGAGGGGCCCTTGAAAGAACAGAGGAAGTAGCTGGTGCACCTTATAAATCTCTCCACTAGCCACTAATATACCTTAGCAAGGTGGATACAAGATTCTTTTTATACCTTCTATCTTGTTTTTATATTTCTCTCCTATATGGGTATTCAGTTGAAAAACTTTTCTTCACCTAAGGTGTAAGCTGTACTGCAATAGTACAACAAGGCTTAAGTTTTGTACAGAGCTGAAAGTTGCTATACATGGATAAATTTCTTACTCATCCTAAAATGTCACCTAAATTAAAGCAACTGGAGAGGAAAAATAATAAAGCCAGTACTGCTATCTCCCCAAATAGATCTATGGTGGAAGAAAGGAATTCTGAGGCCACTAATGTCTTAAATGCTGGTGAAATTGCAGCTCTGGTGGCAGACCTAATTAGTCCTAAAATAGAGGAATTCTATAAAAGAGTGGACACAATTTTGGAAGAATTAAAATCTCAAGCAGAAAGGTTAAGAGAGGCTGAACAAAGAATCTCCAATTGTGAAGACACTCGCCTAGTGTCTGAAAATAGGTTTTTTTCTCTTTTATACCCAGCCAAATTGAAGATTAAATCTGGGTCTGACTTTTTCTATTTTGATTCTCCTGATGCTGCTCATAATTTTTTAGAAAATGAATCAAAAAGTTAATTTGTTTAATGAGAGTCAGTCCCCTGTCCCTTTTTAACTTAAGCTCCCCCTTAGGTTTAAGTTCTCTGGTAAAAAGCATTGTCTATATTTTTTTGTGTTTAACTATAGAAAGCAGACATACATTTATCCATGTATTTCCTTTTTAAATTTCTGGAAAGTTTAAGGGGAAAGGAAAAGAAAAGAGGAAAGAACAGAAAAAATAAGTTTTTTTTTTTTTTACAATTGTACTATGTGTTTAAGCAAAGAGCAGTTAGCCATTGCTATAATTCTATTGCTTGAATTTTGTACTTTTTTTTTTCTTTTGTGAACAGTTGGACATTATGTATAAGTTTTTAATTAAATACAAGGGGATTTTGTACATTATGTGTTTAAGCATAGAGTAAATAATTACTGTCATATATTTATTGATTGAATTATGCACATTTACTGAATAGATTGATAGTATATATAAGTTTTATGCACAATTATTAAGAGATAGTCACTGTTATAAGCTTATAAAAAAAAAAAATTCTCTCTCCTATATGCTCCCTCTCCCTCCTCCCTCTTCCCTCTCTTCTCTCTCTTCAGCACTTAGCTCTCCCTCCTTTAACTAAGGTAGTTAAAGCATGGTAAAGGTACTAACCTGGAACGTAGGGGGGATCCACTCTCCAGTTAAAAGAAAAGCAGTCTTAAACTACTTAGGTAGAAGTAATTTTGATATAGCTTGCCTTAAGGAAACACACTTGTCAGATAAAGAGCATAGCAAGATCAAAGCAAAATGGCTGGGGGAGTCTTTTTTCTCATCCTATACTAAATCATCCAGAGGGGTAATGATTTTGTTTCATAGAAAACTTGACTACAAAATTCTTAGGGTCTTAAAAGATAAGTAAGGGAGGTATTTAATTATTAGGCTCAATATACAGAAGGAGGAATATTTATTGGTTAATATCTATGGCCCCAATAACTTAGACGAAAAGTTTTGGAAGTCACTAATTAAAATTGTATGTCAATTTCCTAAGGCCAAGTTGTTACTATCAGGTGACTTAAATTTGACTCTGAATTCTTATTAGGATAGAAGGAAAATGGGCTCTGACAGCACTAAGGGTAAATATAAATCTTCTCAGATTAAATTCGAGAAAAAGATTTTTAAATTATTGTTTGAGGCCTTAAATGTGGTGGACATATGGAGACTCCTGAACCCTAGTAATCTGGAATATACTTGCTGTTCAGAATCACATAATACCCTTTCAAGACTGGATTTGTTCCTTATTTCTGAATCTTTAGTTATCAAAGTTGAGAAATGCAATATATACGATTTTGTGTTATCAGATCATGCCCCGGTAATTTTATCTCTTAAATCAAAGCTAAACTTTACCTATAATTGTTTCTTCTTCCCTACGTATCTAAGAGACTCTGTCAAATTTAAAAATTTTCTTTCTACTACTTGGGAGGAGTTTAAGACATTTAATAGCCATTGCAGAGAAAATATACAATTATTTTGGGAGACTGCTAAAGTCTACATAAAAGCGGAAATTAATACTTATGTAGCAAGGTTAAAGAAGGAGAAGGTAAGGAAAGAGAAGGAGTTATCTGAGAAGGTAAGGGAGGCATATACTTTGTATTTAAAAAATCCTAACAAAGTCAACACAGAAACTTATTTATCCACTAGGAAAGATAGAGAGACTTTTCTGTTGGGAGAGGCACAGGAGCTTCTCTATAAAAGTGCTGCTAGATTTTCAAAATTTGGTAACAAGGCTGGTAAAGTACTGGCTGCAACTTTTAAGATACAAACTAGGAGGAAACCAGTTGCAGCCTTGAAAGTAAAGGGTATAACTTATACTGGGCAAGAGAAAATTTGCACAATTATTTCAGAGTTTTTATAGAGAGCTTTATAAGTCACAGGGTCCTGTTTCAGGAAAAATTACGGAATTTCTGGATAAAACCGATATTCCTCAAATCTCAGAAGTAGATTGTGAGTGTCTGAACAAACCGATATCAGAAAAGGAGATTCAGAAAACAATTAGTTTGATGGCCAGGGGGAAAACCCCAGGGCCAGATAATTTACCTCTTGAGTTCTATCAGATGCTACGGGCTGAGATTGGTCCGGTTTTGGTGGATCTTTATAATGCTTATTTTGGATTAAATCTTAAAACTTCAGAATATTTCAAAAGAGCGAATATTATTTTAATTCCTAAAAGCAATAAGGACCCTTCAGATATTGCTTCATATAGACCCATTTCTTTGCTTGGTTTGGATTACAAAATTTTAATGAAAATTCTGGCCGATAGGTTGAAGTTAATACTCCCTAAGGTAATCCACCAGGATCAGGCGGGTTTTATTATGGGTAGGGCCTCAGAGTTTAATATAAGGAAAATTCTACATGTAATCTGCCATTATGAGGGGGGCTGCTCGGATCTGCCGGAGGCCTTCCTGCTATCTTTGGATGCAGAGAAGGCATTTGACAGAGTGGAGTGGCCCTTCCTTTTTCAGGTTTTGGGCAGGTTTGGGATTGTGGGGCAGTTCAGGGATTTTGTGACTAATATCTATTCAGATATTAAAGCTTCCATTTTGATTAATAATGGGATCTCGGATGTTTTTTCCCTGACAAGAGGCACCAGACAGGGGTGTCCCATGTCGCCTCTACTGTTTGATCTTATAATTGAGCCCTTAGCTATTAGACTAAGGAATCTGCTGACTGGAATTAGTCAAAAATAGGAAAAGAGATATTTAAGGCTGCATTATTTGCGGATGATCTTCTATTGTATGTAGTTAACCCAAAAAAACAGACTGAGGAAATTGTGAACTTATTGGATCAGTATAGTAAAGTGTCGGGGTACAAGATCAACCTTGCAAAATCTAAAATCTTATGATTAAAACAGAATACAGAAGAACCCCAAGTTTATCAATTTATGGAAACTAAAACTCTGAGCAATTTAGGGTTAAAGATTTCGGCTAAATCGGCGAACTGGTATAGGGAGAATATTTGTACGGCTTTAAGAGACACTGAAGAGAAGATGAAATCTTGGGCGACACTTCCAGTCTCCTTGACCGGTAAAGTGGCCTTGTTTAAGATGTTTATTATTCCTAAAATTCTCTATACATTGAGGATGCTCCCCTTCTTGATAAAGAAGAGTGATCTTTGGCGCTTTAACCAAGCATTAAGATACTATCTTTGGAGTGGAAGGAAACCTAGACTTAAGTTAGTTAAGCTATACCAACCTTATTGTAAAGGAGGATTAGCGTTATCAAATCTAGAAGGGTATAACCAGGCTGCTATTTTGCGTTTTCCGGTAGATTGGCTAAACCGGTCCTTTATATACTCAGAAGAGTCTTTAGAAAGACAGGTCTGTTCTTCTTTTTCCTTGAATTTTGTCCTATTTGCTACTAATAAGGAATTGAGTAGGGGTATTCTTGATCATCCTTTATTCAGGGATATACTGTTGTGCTGGAGGAAGCTATCTAAATACTTGGGATTAGCGCAGATTACTTCTAAATGGCTACCGATAAAAGGTAATGCTCGATTTCCATTGGGTAACATGACAGCTATTTATGAAAAATGGTCACCAGCTAATCCTTTGATTGTTAGTGATTTTTATGACTATAAACATCACAAATTATATACATTTGAAAATCTCCAAAAAAAGTTTCCAGGTATCCAGAGAAACCACATTTTTTACTTCTTACAAATCAAAAGTTATATTTCTGGTCTTGTTAAGATTTTTCCCCAAATATGGGAGGATCATCCTCTTGTTAATGTTAAATTACCAGAGGAAAGGTTACTGTCAGCTTTATACAGATTCCTTCTATCCTTAGAAGAAAAGGATGTGACACAGGAGATAGTTAAACAGTGGAATAGAATAACGGACTCAGTAGATTTAGATAAATCACTTATGAATAGTCTTAAATTTACTCAAAGACTTTTTTCGGCTTCTTACTATAGAGAATCACAATTCAGGTTAATCCAGAGGGATTATCTAACCCCACGCAGAGTGGCGAAATGGAACAAAGAAGTGATCAATGTATGCCCTAAATGTTCTTTCCAGGATCCCAATCTGGGTCATTTGTTATGGGATTGCCCCAAGCTTAGACAATTTTGGGCGAGGCTAGAGTATTATCTTTCCTCAGTAGGGAAATTGAGGATCTGCTTGGAAAAAGATTCTATTTTTTTTTTTTGGTAGGCCATAACTCTTGGGGGAAAATAGTAAATTTTGTACTTACGGTAATAATAATTGTTAGGCCACTTATTTTTAAGCACTGGATCACTTCTAAAATCCCCTCTATGACAGAAGTAAAAAATCTTCTGATTGACTCAATGATTAAAGCAGCTTTTGAGTCTAAATTAAGTGGGGTAAGAGGAAATTGCTTTCTTAGGATCTGGAGAGAATTTGTTAGTTGTCAAAGTGAGAGTATTGTACTCTATATAGAACAAATTATTCATTTAAAGATAACCTGAAGAGATGGAATAGGAGATTCGGGGGTGCCGGGGGGGGGGGGGGAGAGGGGAGTGCGGGAAAGTTGTGAGAGGGTTTTTTTTTTTTTTTTTTTTTTCTTCTCTGTTTTGTTGTTTTGGAACCACATGGATAGTTAATAGTTGTGAAAGTAGATAATGCAGGATAGGGGGATAGGGAGAGGGGAAAGGATCAATTCGGAAAATTGTTATTTGATTGATCTAGAATCTTCTTTTGCTATTTTGGGGAAATTTGTTGTATATGTTGAGTATTGTTTTGTTTTTTTCTTTTTTTTTCTGTTATATTTGTTTTTCTTCTTTTTGGATATTAATAAAGAATAAAAAAAAAAAAAAAAAAAAAAAGAACTGTGAAGTAATTGACTGAATCGGATAGTTTTTTCCCTTAAATTAAACAGTTTTACTGCTCTTGGCCGCCCGGTGTTATTTTATTTAATGAGATGAGAGCTCATGTGTTCAGTGTGACAGACACAGTTGACAGTTCACAGTTGGACTCGGATTTGAATTTAAAACCCCGCCCACCACACGTGCCTCGTGCCAGCTCTTTGGGCTCTACATGCAACACCACGGCACAGTCAGCACTCCAGCTGCAATACCCCATGCTGCTGCATGATGACTGTAGCCTGGCACTATTTGCTCCTCCTCCTCCTCCTCCAGACTAGCCAACCAGGTCCTGGTCAGTGGTCACATTCCTACAGCACACTGAGTGAGCAGTGTGAGCACAAGGAACCGGAGACTCTGGAGAGGAAGAGGGAGGAGCCAGCCCACTGCTGTGTGACAGTGTGCAGAAATCAGGACAGGAGCGCGGGAAGGATCAGCACCGGGCACTCACTTGCTGTCTGGCTCTGACTCAGTGCAAACAACAAAGAAGTCCTCCTGTCAAAGATCATCTGATTCTGAGGTAATTCTCTGTCACACTCACAAGTCACAACAGGGTACTTACTAATAGATTATGACTACTATGTTTAGTTAACTTACCACTCATAGATACCTTACTCTCCCAGTCTCCAGGCCAACCAGACTGTTGCTTGGATCTGCCCTGACTCTGAGACAACTCAAAATCCCTGTTTATGCATTGCTATCCTATGACACCAAGTATATACGTACAGTAGTTCTCAATCTCAAAGAGTGCAATGCAAAGTGCAGATTAAACCACCAATATTCTTTTTTGAAAAGATGTTCCAATACTTTGTTAATCAGGTTCTACTTTACTTATTTATATTGATAACCTGATGTCCTGGGACCATTAGCAGCCTGAATTTGTATAGCACATTATACCATAGGATTTGTGTAGGTATTATTATTGGTGATGTGTTTTAAATATAATCATAACATTAATGTGTTTCTCCTGCTAACAAAGTTTTTTTTAAGTACTACAGTTTTTGAAATACACTTTATTCACATATGAACTTAGTATTTTATTAGCCAACAAACAGAAATAAGATATGTACATATCACATATTTCTACGATATTTTTCATAGTTTAATAAGGGTGTTGCACCCAGGAGGGGTCTAGGTGTAGTGCATGGCCCCTACATAAACCATATTTTTGGTAAAAGGGAGGGTCCTGTGTCCCTTTATGCCTAATCAGCTTTCTTGCAGTCTAGTGGTGTCTCTGGTGGCAGGCGCATGGTGACTACACATGGCCTCCATTTAATAATAATTTTACCTAGTAGTCTCTTTGGTCTAGCAGGAGAGTGCATAATCTTTGTGATCCTTTCATATGTCCCTTTTTATTTTGGACTTACTAGACACGGGTCACTGTCAGAGAGACTGGAGAGAATTTGGCTCACAGTGTCTGTCAGAGAGACTGGTCTGGGAGAGAAGTTGGCTCACTGTCTGTCAGAGAGACTGGGAGAGAATTTAACTCACACTGAGTCAAATTTTCTCCCAGTCTCTCTGACTGACAGTGAGCCAAATTCTTTCCCAGTCTCTCTGACAGACAGTGAGCCAAATTCTCTCCCAGTCTCTCTGACAGACAGTGAGCCAAATTCTTTCCCAGTCTCTCTGACGGACAGTGAGCCAATTTCACACCCAGTCTCTGACAGACAGTGAGCCAAATTCTTTCCCAGTCTCTCTGGAAGACAGTGAGCCAATTTGTCTCCCAGTCTCTGTGACAGACAGTGAGCCAAATTCTCTCCCAGTCTCCCTGACAGACAGTGAGCCAAATTTTCTCCCAGACCCAGTCTCTCTGACAGACAGTGACCCAAACTCTCTCCCAGTCTCTCTGACAGACAGTGAGCTAATTTCTCCCCCAGTCTATCTGACAGTGAGACAAATTCTCTCACAGTCTCTCTGACAGACAATGAGCCAATTTCTCACCCAGACCCAGTATCTCTGACAGACAGTCTCTCTGGGAGAGAATTTAGCTTACTCTCTGTAAGAGAGACTTGTAGAGAATTTGGCTCACTGTCAGAGAGACTGGGAGAGAATTTGTCTCACTGTCATAAAGACTGGTAAAGAAATGATGAGAAAACAAATGCAAAGTAAAGTAAAAACACATTAGATCGGTGAGTGTTGTCACGTCTGTCACCTTGTCAGCCATATATACCAGAAAAAAACTTGACAGGGTAATGTCATGTTACAGTTTTAATAAAATGGAGAGTGTGCTTCATTACACAAAATGTGTCTAGTATACATCACTGTTTTACCAAAAGAGATTACTATTGTGCACAAGCCTTGCACAACCATGTCTGTCCACAGTTTGTTATATTAAACTTTTTTATGTCACATAAATACATACATACATACACACACACACACACTGCATAATGTGTGTGCGTGTGTGTATGTATGTATTTGTGTGTATGTATATGTCTATTTTCTATGAATGTCCATGCATATTATGTTATAAAGGAAGATATAAGATGCATTACTGTTGCATTTTTAATACAAGTTGCTTTCCTTTTCCATTTATATCTGTGTTTTATCTTCTTATTAAAAAAATATTGACTGTAATTGTTTTGTTGTCATCTTTATGTATATGTGTGTATGTGTGTATGTATGTATCGGTGTCTGTGTATGTTTGTGTATGTGTGAATGTGTGTGTATGTATGCATGTGTGTGCGTAACTATGTGTGTGCGTAACTATGTGTGTGTGTGTATGTATGTGTGTATGTATGTTTTTGTGTGTGTGTGTGTGTGTGTATTTGTGTGTCTGTGTGTGTTTTTATGTGTGTGTATATATGTATCTATAATGTGTGTTTCTGTGTGTGTGCGTATGTGTGTGTGTGTAGCTGTGTATGTATGTGTGTGTAACTGGAATCTTATTTATATATATCTATTTAGTTTATTTTCAGTGGTATGATTTAGTGGTGAAAATTATTAGTGCCCCCCAGTTTAACTGTTGTATCTTATGTGCCCCCCCCCCCTATATATTGTTCCTATAGTCGCCACTGTATCTAAGTCTCTACAGATGGCCCCCTTATCTCAGTGCTTTTTACAAACTTGCTTTTCAGGCAATTAGTGATGACTCCTGAATAACTCCACAGGAGTGAGCACAGTGTTATCTTTATGGCACATATGAGTTAACAGTGCAATATTTAAGGTTTTCACAGCCAGTGAGATAAGAGGTGGCCTGCAAAGTCTTAGAAATCAGTCTATGGGCCTACCTAGGTTTACCCTTCAACAAAGAATACCAAGAGAAAATTATTTGATGATAAAAGAAACTGGAAAGTTTTTTTTAAAATTACATGCCCTATCTGAATCATTAAATTTTAATTTTGACTACTGTCCCTTTAAATGAGATTTTTCTGCAAAATACAATTAGATGCTTTTTTTCTAAAACTTTGGATTCTACCACCTTATCACCATTTGAAAAATAAGAGTGCTGAAACTTAAGCATTTGCATTGCATTCTTGGAAAAACACTTTGAGTTATTTCACATTAACACTGGAAGTCACAAACCCTAATTTGCAACAATGAATGGGCTACCAAATTCTTGCAAAATTCTCATATTACTTTGTTAAAGTCAAAGTTTTAAATGTTCAGCGAATTGTAGAAAGATGCAGCGTCTTTAACGTTATCAGCAATTTCTGAAATTCTACTCTTTGCATATTCATAACCTTTTGAGTCTAATTGTTCTGCTTGTTCTCTCTAAACAAAGAGCTCCTAGGTAAAACACACTTGACTTTGCATTGTATCATAAAATGTCTATATTTTGAAATTGCTTAAAGGGAAAACCACATTTTCCTTTCATTATTCAGATAGCAGCATTTTTGCAAGAATATTATCCATTTGCAAGAGCAATAGATGGCAGCAATATTTCCTGCCATTTAGTGCTCTTCAATAAAAGAATATTATGGAAACAAAACAGATTTGATAATAGAGTTAAATTGGAAACTTTTTTAAAATGTTATGCTCTGTCTAAATCACAAAATAATTTGTTGGGGTTTTATGTCTCTTTAATTTGATTTTGATCCTAGACAGCAGTTCACATTCTGGATTAATTTAAGCCAAACATACTATTCAAAATGTAATGTAAGCAAAAATATTTTAAATCTGATTAAAATATCAGAATTTAGTATTGTTGTCAATAAAATATATTCATAATAAATATGAATCAGCCTTGGCACATACTGTCACCTACAAATTAGTTATTACCTATTTCTTGATTCATTTAAATGCCCGTGCTTGGCAGCTTTCCTTTCTAGATCATTTCGAAAATTCATTGTAGTGTCAAGGACTGTTGACCATCTGCTTGTGTCATGTAATTTCCTTCCAGTTACGAAGGCTGGCATCATCCATCCACTCTACTCTGTACACATTCTGAAAGATAAAAAAAGAATTAGTAGATTTATTCCATCTAATCCTCTCTCTAGTGGCGTGAAAATCAAAGTCAGCATGCAAGATCATGGTGTTTCAACTCAGACTGTTGAATTAACGGATGTTTTCTACCAGTATTGAAAGAACAGCTCTAGTTAGAGAAAGGACATTATTCTATTTAACCAAGCAAGCAGAATTAAGACTCAGGAGCTTGAATGGGGAATTTAAAAAAATATACCTGTTGATAAGTTGTTCTTAAACATGGCAGTGCTTTTATAACAATGACAATGCTATTATTTTGCTAACAGTAATAATAATAATAATAATAATAGCATTTGTATTTACTCTTTTAACCTACATTGGCCTGGTTATCTGCTAGATTACGAGTTTTGCATTAGAGGCTGTGCGGTGCTAACGAGCAGTTTATTCTCACCGCTCACTTACAGACAGCGCTGGTATTACGGGTTTTTCCAAAAAAGTGATCGTAGAGCAAAATTTTGCTCCAGATCTCACCTCAATATCAGCGCTGCTTACGTTAGTGGTGAGCTGGCTGAACGTGCTCGTGCACGATTTCCCCATAGCAATCAATGGGGGAGAGCCTGCTGAAAAAAACCTAACACTTGCAAAAAAGCAGCATAAAGCTCCTAACGCAGCCCCATTGATTCCTATGGGGAAACAAAAGTTATGTCTACACCTAACACCCTAACATGAACCTCGAGTCTAAACACCCCTAATATTACACTTATTAACCCCTAATCTGCCGCCCCTGACATCGCCAACACCTGCATAATATTATTAACCCCTAATCTGCCGCTCCGGACACCGCCGCCACCTACATTATACTTATGAACCCCTAATCTGCTGCCCCCAACATCGCCGACACCTACATACTATTTATTAACCCCTAATCTTCCGCCCCCACCTACCTACACTTATTAACCCCTAATCTGCTGCCCCAACGTCGCCGCCACTATATTAAAGTTATTAACCCCCAAATCTGTCTAACCCTAACCCTAACCCCCCCTAACTGAAATATAATTTAATTAAATATAAATAAAATAAATATCATTAACTAAATTATTCCTATTTAAAACTAAATACTTACCTATAAAATAAACCCTAAGCTAGCTACAATATAACTAATAGTTACATTGTTTCTAGCAAAGGGTTTATTTTTATTTTACAGGCAAGTTTGTATTTATTTTAACTAGGTACAATAGTTACTAAATAGTTATCAACTATTTAATAACTACCTAGCTAAAATAAAGACAAAAGTACCTGTAAAATAAAACCCAATCTAAGTTACAATTACACCTAACACTACACTATAATTAAATAAATTAACTGAATTAAATGAAATTATCTAAAGTACAAAAAAAAAACCCATTAAATTACAGAAAATAATAAAAAAAAAATCACAAGATTTTTAAACTAATTACAAAAACTAGAACTAGAATTAAACTTGAGTTCTATCAGCCAATCGGAATTAAGGTAGAAAAAATCCTATTGGCTGATTAATTTGGGGCAACGCCCCGAAAAAGACCCTTTTAAGGGCTATTTATAATTTAGTGTAGGGTAGGGCTTTTGTATTTTGGGGGGGGGGTTAGGGGGATTAGATTAGGTGCAATTAATTTAAAAATCTTGTAATTGCTTAATTATTTTCTGTAATTTAGTGGGGGTTTTTTTTGTAATTTAGGGAATTAATTTAATTATAGTGGTAGTGTTAGGTGTAATTGTAACTTAGGATTTATTTTACAGGTAAATTTGTATTTATTTTAGCTAGGTAGTTATTAAATAGTTAATAACTATTTAATAACTATTCAACCTAGTTAAAATAAATACAAACTTGCCTGTAAAATAAAAATAAACCCTAAGATAGCTACAATGTAACTATTAGTTATATTGCAGCAAGCTTAGGGTTTATTTTATAAGTAAGTATTTAGTTTTAAATAGGAATAATTTAGTTAATGATAGTTATTTTATTTATATTTATTTAAATTATATTTAAGTTAGGGGGGTTAGGGTTAGACTTAGATTTAGGGGTTAATAAATTTAATATAGTGGCGGCAATGTTGGGGGCGGCAGATTAGGGGTTAATAAATGTAGGTAGGTGTCGGCGATGTTAGGGACGGCAGATTAGAGGTTAATAAAATTTAACTAGTGTTTGTGAGGCGGGAGTGCGGCGGTTTAGGGGTTAATATATTTATTATAGTGGCGATGTCCAGTTCGGCAGATTAGGGGTTACATTTTTTTTTAAGTGTTTGCAATGTGGGGGGGGGGGGCTCAGTTTAGGGGTTAATAGGTAGTTTATGGGTGTTAGTGTACTTTTTAGCACTTTAGTTAAGAGTTTTATGCTACGGCGCTGTAGTGTAAAACTCTTAACTACTGACTTTTAAATGCGGTACCAGTCTTGACAGGAGAGGGTGCACCGCTCACTTTTTGTCAGACTCGTAATACCGGCGTTATGCAAGTCCCATTGAAAAAATAGAATACGCAATTGACGTAAGTGGATTTGCGGTATTTCCTAGTCTGGACAAAAAAGTGAGCGGTACACCTGTACCTGCAAGACTCGTAATACCAGCGGGCGTTAAAAAGCAGTGTTGGGACCGGCCAACTCCGCTTTTTAAGCCTAACGCAAGACTCGTAATCTAGCAGTATATCAGCTAGTTAGTAGACAAAATTAATTGTAGCTATTTTTCTCTTTTTGGTATAAAAGTTTAATTGGTGTTTTTTTTTTTTATGAAAAAAACATGGAATTGCAGAGAGGAACCTATAAAGAGATGAAAGGTAATTAGTGATCTCATACAGGAATACAACCCCAAATGTTTTTCTTCATTATTCAGATAGAAAATACAATTTGAAAAATGTTTCCAATTTAATTCTATTAACAACTTTGATTCATTCTCACATTATTCTTTGTTAAAAAGATAACTAGGTAGGTAGCGTGCACACCGCCTGAGTTTACATCCCTGCTTTTCAGCAAAGGATAGCAAGAAAACAAAGAAAAATTAGTTAAAGAAGTAAATTGGAAAGTTGTTTACACTTTAGGCTTAATCAGCTTCTAAAATAAAATATACTAATTTAGCATATCAATTGAGGGCATTTGGTATATATTTATAGTAGTTTAGATTTTTTTTTAACAAACTAAGGGTCAAAATACAAGTGGAGCAGTATTTACAGCTTCTGCTAGAGTGCTAATTGAGGTAAGCGTAAAATTTTTGCGCGCGTTGGTTTGTGCTGGTAATATGAGTTGAAAGTAAAAAGTTATTGCGCTAACCCAAGGTGCCCAAACAGGTTACTTCTAGTGCAATTAGATTGTTGCACAAAAGATAACCTCTTCCCCCATAAAAGTCAATGGAGAAAAAAAAGTGGAAAAAACACTTGACTCGCGCGCTAACCAAATCGCATACTCTCATATGCGCTAACCCAACATGAAATTATGATTATTTCACATTCCAATGTTTTACACATAGCAGAATATGTTCTATTTATTCATAAATACATATTTCTGATGGTATTTTGGTAATATATATATATATATATATATATATATTGTGACAGGGCACAGGACCATTTGTATATCAGTCAGAGGTTACAAAGAGCAATCTATCCTGAATGTTAAGTGGTTAATGTTTTTCCTTTAGCTAGTACACCTGTTCCTTGTTAATTAGGCCCAGGGCTATATAATAGCTCTGAGAAAGCAGGGATGCTCTCAGTATCAGGCTGCAATGAGATGGTGCATTTGGAGACCTGTAAAGGACCTGTCTGCATGCAAGTTAAAGGTCTGGTGAGAAAACTGTTTTGTTTTGTAAAAGCTGTGAATGTTTGTTTGTTTTTCACTGGGGCCAGAGTAGCTGGACTAGTAACAGTAGTTAGGCAAACTACAGTTAGTCAGTCTCCTAACAGGAGTAGGCCTTTTTGTTTTGTATTTTCTGTTGCTGCTGAAAAGCATTTTTAATTTACAGGGGAAGTATACCCTGACTCTGGAAAAAGACTGTTTTATTAAAGAAAAGTTTAATTCAAAATTCAGTTGCCTAACCGTATTTGCAGTGGCCTTTCCACAAATGGTGTCAGAAGTGGGATTGGTGTTGCACCGGCTCAACTGACACAAGAGCCTTAAAGTTACGGAACCCACACAAAAAAAAGGAGGATATTGTAAAGGCCCTGCTACAGGCTACTTTGGTGCAGCAGGAGACTAACAGGCAAGCTGCAGCTTCTGTAGCAGCCCAACAGGAAACTAACAGGCTCCTAGCTAGACATATTGGAGCTTTAAGCGAAACACAGAAAGAGATCCTGGAACACCTTAGTACCCAAAGGGTACCTGCGCAAGCTGGAGGGGTAAGCAGGATACAGGCAAGCAGCTGTCTGCAGAAAATGACTCCAGATGAGGATGTGGATACCTACCTGCTCACGTTTGAACGAACAGCCACCCATGAAGCTTGGCCTCCAGAGAAGTGGGCCGGTATAATTGCTCCTTTTCTCCTTGGTTAAAGGGTGAAATTCTTGCCTAGTTGGGGATGACAGCGACTGTAAGAACTCAGCGCTTATATAAATGGTGATTTAATGAAGCAAATGCTCCCAGGTCACAGATGTTCTATCTAATTCATCTGGCCCAGAAATGGCTCAAACCAGAGAGTCAACGTCCTGCACAAATCATGGAGACCTTGGTGCTAGACAGATTTTTTGAGAGAGCTTCCCCATGTTCTACGGGAATGGGTCAGTCAAGGAAACCCCACAACTTATGATAGCATGGTAGCTCAAGTAGAATGATATCTGTCTGTTTAAGACGTTGAATAGTCTCCCACTAAGGCGTTTGCTTTGATTCCGAAGCCAAGACTCCGAAAGGCTGAGCCTGAAGCGGAGTCTGGATTGGGAGTTCGTTTGCACAGAACAGATTCTAGGGACCACACTACAGTGAAAGAGGATTGGTGGAAATACTTTATTCTGCTTTGAGTGTGGCAGAACAGGACATGTTAGGGCCAGGTCGCCTAACCTCACAGAACCGATGCAGTGTGGATTAGTGGAGGATCCTATACTATTATGTTTAGCTGGACTGGTGGAAAGAACAAATACCTATAGAGTTACAGTCCTTATGAACAATCAAGAAGTATGGGCACTAATTGACTCTGGTAGTGCCTTGACTTTGGTGGCAGGTGGCTTACTAATGTACAAAAACATAAAACAATGGGGGTGCTTTGTATTTATGGGTGCACTGTACGATATCTAACTGTCAGTGTAAAGGTTTTTGTGCAAGGAAGACTATTCATATCTCCATCTATTTGTGGATTATTATATATCTGTTTGTTTTTATACTTTAATAACGAATGCCTATCTCTCATTTCTATCTCTCTTTTTGCTCCAGTAATTAATTTTTTTTTTTGTATCCTTATTTCCATGTTAGAGAAAAAAATTATGTAAAAAGGATACAAGAAATAATTAATTACAGGAGCAAAAAGAGAGATAGATATGAGAGATAGGTAATTGTTATTAAAGTATAAAAACAAACATATATAATAATCCACAAATAGATGGAGATATGATTAATGTTGCCATGATAACGGATTCTAATATGGAATTTAGAAGTCTAAGAAAAATATTGAATAAGCACTGGCACCTTATACTCAATGACCCAAAAATAAGGAATAACATAACACCCTATCCAAAAATTATATATAGAAAAGCAAACAACTTAAAATTGATTTTGGCCCCTAGCGAAATGAAAGTGGAAAAAAATCATACAAAGCAAATAGATCTAATAGGCAATGATCTAAAAGGCTTTTTTCCATGCTTTGGCTGCAAGTCATGTCAGCCCAGCTCCAAGATAAAAGAGTTCACTTCACAGCAAACGCAAATAAAATATAAAATCAATGACCTGATCAGATGTCAGGATAAAGGAATAGTCTACATAATAGAATGTTCATGTAAGAAGCAATACATAGGGGAAAAGGCTAGAACCCTAAGGGAGAGGATAAGAGAACACATTTAGACCAGAGAAAATGGCAAACAGGATACTTAATTATACCAGCACTTTAAGGAGGTACATGCAAACAAACTAATAGACTTCAAATGTTAGGGTATTTATAAAATCAAAAGAAATAGGAGGAGTGGGCACCTTGAACACCAATTATTACAAAAAGAAGCAGAATTCATATATATACGTTAGACACATTACAACCAAATGGATCAAACTCAGAATTAGATTTATCATTTCTAATCTAGTGATATACAATTCAGAAATGATCTGTCACAATAACAGTTAGGGAGCCATAATCCCAGTAGCATTATCCTTAGTATTATCCTTCTCCTCATTCTATGTATTTATAAATATTACAAATGTAAACATGATTTTTAAGTGAATATTAATATTGACCTTTTAGATTTATAAGACTGAAAATTAGTGATCTCATACTGGTTATATATATATATTTTATAAAAAAAAATAAAGTTGCTTTTCATTGGGAGCTTAAATATCTGTTGATCGTATTTTTAAAAAAATTGTTGTTCAATATTTTAACGTTAGATTTTTCAAAAAGTATGTAAACTGAAATACCACCTTTTATTCTAATCCACCTTATAAAAGACACATGGGTGTAAAAGATAATTTGGTCCAATCAAATTCAGGAATAAATGGGCCAATGAGTGACACTGACTGTTACAATCTATAAAAGCACAGGAGTCAGTATTTGGAGTATCTTGATAAAGCCCATTGCTTGTGAAATGCGAAGACCATACTCCTAAAAGAGGCAACTCACCTCTGAATACTCTGCACTTTTTGCACAATTTGTACATCTTGCATGTCTGCACATCTTGGACTTTTTTGTAAGAAAGCATTCACTTACAGGCTCTTGTGAGAGAAGAGCGTTATAGTACTTGTACACCTGTGTAACCTCTGGGAGTGCGGAGAAGCATGGTGAAGACGGGTGACGGAATCCTTATGCGTGTATAACACGTATCTACACTAATCCTGGACAAACAGGAGGGATAACTGCAACTTATTATCAAAAACAGTGCTGTACACATCAGACACAAAGTGTCAGTATTACCGGTATGTTTTGAGTACAGGCTACACTATTCACAGCCACTCACAGACTGAGACCTACATGTGACTACAAGGAGGCTGAACGCCACAAGTACACAGTAATAGTGAGTCTTTTCTGCCCCACACAGATATTATTTGTATTCTGTTTACATAAGGTACCTAAAGACTAAGACTTTTTTTGGTCAAAGTTACACACCGCAAAGGGAGACATCCCTACTTCTCTGTGAATTTTTATTATTGATCACCGCAATAGACCCGCATAGCGGAAATTATTTGTTTTTATAAATAAATTAGTATTTGTATAGATCATCACCTTTTTATTTTTGTTCTTAGACACTCTGTTTTTAGATACTTTTTTTAGACACTAATTTTAGTACTAAACATTCAACTACCTTAGCTTTTGAAGCACCCATTCATATCCTTTTTTCTAAAAGCTAAAACTGTAGCAAAAGAACTGGTTCAGTTTTTTCCCCGGGTTGGCATACAAAAGCAAATACTTACAGACCAGGGTACGCTGTTTGTCTCATGTATTATGAAGGAGTTATGCCAGCGGTTTAATATACATCCCCTAAGAAATTCAGTATACCATCCCCAAACCAATGGACTAGTAGAAAGATTTAACCGTACTCTAAAAGGGATGTTAAGAAAAGTGGCTAGCAGGGATGAAAAATATTGGGACATACTGCTTCCCTACTTGTTATTTGCTGTCAAAGAGATTCCCCAAAGTGTAACAGGTTTTTCCCCATTTGAGTTACTGTACGGGAGGCGCCCCCATGGTATTCTGGATATACTGAAAAAAACTTTGGAGGAACAAGGTGTCCCAGGAACTAATATGGTGCAACATGTGGAACAAATACAAGAGCGTTTTTTCTCAAATTGTTCCACTTGTTTGCCAGCACCTGGAACAGGCTCAGGGTACCCAAAAACCCTACTATGACCAGAGTGCTACAGTGAGATAGTTCAACAGGGGCGACCGGGTAATGGGGTAATGGTTCTAGACCCAACTGCCAAAAGTAAGCTTCTGGCACGTTGACAGGGACAATATGAAATTTTAGATCAGATAAACCCAGTGAACTATAGGGTTAGTCAGCCAGACTGCCGTAAGAAGGAGGCAGTGCTTCATGTAAACCTCCATAAGCCATAGAAGGATAGAGAGGCCTGTACAGTAGCAGTGGGGGACACACATACAGATTCTCAAACCCCTGAGCAATCAGTATCAGTTTCTGTAGGACTGACCCCTCAGCAAGCAGAAGAAGTTAGAAGCTTAATTGAGAGGAATAGGGATGTTTTTCCCCAAAACCTAGTAGAACCCAAGAGATTGCACATGACATTATCACAGAACCAGGAGTGACCCTTAGGGTTAAGCCATAGCGAATTCCTGAAGCAAAAAGACAAGCTGTAAGGGCTGAAGTTAAGAAAATGCTCGAGCTAGGGGTGATAGAATAGTCTCAAAGTAATTGGTCAAGCCAAAATTGCACTAGTGTCTAAAACTGATAGGTTTATCAGGTTCTGTAACGACTTTAGGAAATTAATTGAGCTCTCTATGTTTGTCGCATATCCCATGCCCATGAAATAGTAGAGAGACTAGCAAAGGTCAGATTTCTCTCTGTTTTGGATCTGACAAAGGGTTACTGGCAGATACCATTAACAGAGTGGCCAGAGACAAAACTGCATTTGATACGCCCGATGGATAATTTCAATATAAAATAATGCCTTTTGGACTCCATGGAGCCCAAGAAACCTTTCAAAGGTTGATGGACAAGTTGCTTAGACCTCATGCCATGTATGCTACTGTATATCTGGATGATGTGATCATTCATAGCTCAGACTGGGATTCCTATTTAAAAAAAATTGCAGGCAGTGTTAGATACATTTAGAAAGGTTGGGCTGACAGCCAACCCTTCTAAGTGTACTATCGGTCTGGCTGAGGCTAAATACTTGGGATATGGGGTTGGTAGAGCTATACAGCAATGGCCAAGGCTACTGAGGAAGAAGCAAGTCAGAGTCTTTCTGGGTATTGTAGGCTACTACCGGAGGTTCATTCCCCATTTTGCCACAAGGGCATCTCCCCTCACTGACATTACTAAAGCAAGGAGCCCAGATACTGTAAGGTGGGACAGCAAGGCTGAAGAATCTTTTGCTGATCTACGTGCAGCACTTTGTAGAGAACCTATCCTTGTTGCTCCTGACTTTAGTAAGGAATTCTTCCTCCAGACAGATGCATCTAGGGTTGGTTTAGGTGGCGTACTGTCTCAATATGTTGGGTATGAGGAACATCCTGTTCTCTATCTGAGCAGGAAACTGTTGCCCCGGGAACAGCTCTATGCTACGATAGAGAAGGAGTGCTTTGCGATTAAGTGGGCTTTGGAAATGCTCCGTTATTATCTATTGGGCAGGTGATTTACCCTTGTCACTGAACATGCCCTATTAAAATGGATAAACCCCAACAGGGACAAGAACTCAAGAATCACCAGGTGGTTCTTGTCCTTACAACCTTTTACTTTTGTGGTGAGACACAGGGCAGGTCTTCTTCATGGAAATGCTGATGCCCTGCCAAGGGCACATTCCCTGATGGTGGCAGTCACTTAAGCTGGGGAGGGGGTTATGTGACAGGGTACACGACCATGTGTATATTAGTCAGAGGTTACAAAAAGCAATCTATCCCGGTTGTTAAGTGGTTAATGTTTTTCTGTTAGATAGTACACCTGTTACTTGTTAATTAGGCCTTGTGTGATATAATAACTCTGAGAAAGCAGGGAGAGGTCTCAGTATCAAGCTGCACTGGGATAGTGCATGTGGAGACCTGTAAAGTACCTGTCTGCATGGAAGTTAAAGGTCTGGTGAGAAAACAGTTTTGTTTTGTAAAAGCTGTGAATGTTTGTTTGTTTCTCACTGGGGCCAGTGTAGCTGGACCAGTAATAGTAGTTAGGGAAACTACTGTTAGTCTCCTAACAGGAGTAGGCCTTTTTGTTTTGTATTTTCTGTTGCTGCTGAAAATCATTTTTCATTTAAAGTGGAAGTATACCCTGACTCTGGAAAAAGACTGTTTTACTTATATTGAAGAAAAGTTTAATTCAAAATTCAGTTGCCTGACCGTATTTGCAGTGGCCTTTTCACTATATATATATATATGGTTTCTTCTAAACCACCCACGCTGGCGTGTTTTTTTTATTTTTGGCTCTTCCATTTTATACACCAACGATTGGGCTTATTCACAGATAAGTGATCTATCACACAACTTGTATTTACCCACTTTGTTTTTGTTATTTTTTTACCCATGTTTCTTAGAATTTGGTATATATATATATATTTTTTAAACATTGTGCCTCAATTTTTAAACCCCCCTCCCCAGTCTGTGCGCACAGCTGCAGGTACTTTTAGCTAATTATATATTCACACATTTTGTTTTATTATTGGATCTCTGAATCTATTTATTTATACAATATAGCAAATATATATATTATATTTTATTCCTTTGTTTCACTATTTCTCCGGTTTTCTCCACGGTCTGGGACCTGACTTTCACATACTTTCCACGAGTTAATTTTAGTCAGTTAGCTCAAACCCAGAAAGAAAAGCTTTGGTTATAGTGTATTGTATGTTCATTTTTTGCTTTTTTTTTAACATACGAAATAAACTTTGACTTTTAAGCATCTGAACGCAGCACACCAGCACTGTTTTAAAAATCACTGACTACAGCCAGTGTCTATTGAGTCCAACACTCATCATTGGTTAATATACTCCATATATGAAAAATATTCTTCTGTACCATTTATAGTTTTTTGATCTCATCAGTATATGACAATTATTTATTTACAGCATTTCAGTCATTTTTTTAAACACCATTTACTCCCTATAATTGGATTTTATTGATTTTCTGATTTTAGTGAGAGAACTAAAGCATTAGGGTCATAAATAAACAAAGAAGCAGATTTGTTAATTTAATATACACATTATCATAAATACCATTATAAAAATAGTGGGGGTTTTCCTCTGTTCATTTGGGACCTTATAGCGCTCCTTCTTATCCTTCCTTCACATCACACTTATCTAACTTGTTAGTGGTATCAAGTATAAATAATAGACCATATCTGCTTAAGGTTATCCCACACACCTCCAATCTGGAATATCACTTCGATGTGTTAGACAGCGCTTGACACATACTCCTCACTCTTTTAAATATATATATATATATATATATATATATATATATATGAATAGCTCTTTAAAAATACATAGAACATGTTCTGCTATGTGCAGAACATTGGAATGTGAAATTTATTTATCTTTTGCGTTCTCTCTCTCTTTTGCGCGCTCTCTCTCTCCACCTCTCTTTTGCTCTCTCTCTCCCCCATCTCTTTTGCTCTCTCTATCCCCCCTCTCTTTTGCTCTCTCTCTCCCCCTCTCTTTTGCTCTCTCCCCTTCTCTTTTGTGCTATCTCCCCCTCTTTTGTGCTCTCTCCCCCTCTCTTTTGCTCTCACTCCCACTCTCTTTTGCGCTCTCTCTCGCTCCACCTCTCTTTTGCTCTCTCTCCCCCCTCTCTTTTGCTCCCTCTCTCCCCTCTCTTTTGCTTTCTCTCCCCTCTCTCTTTTGCTCTCTCCCCCCCTCTCTTTTTGTCTCTCTCTCCCCCCCTCTTTTACGCTTTCTCTCTCCCCCTCTCTTTTGTGTTCTCTCTCTCTTTTGCGCTCTCTCCCCCCCCCCCTCTTTGCGCGCTCACTCTCCTCTCTCTTTTGCACTCTCTTTCCCCCTCTCTTTTGCGCTCTCTCTCTCTTCCCCCCCTCTGTTTTGTGCTCTCTCTCTCCCCCTCTCTTTTGCTCTGTCTCTCTCTCCTTTTTTTGCTCTCTCTCTCCATCCCTCTCTTTTGCTCTTTCTCTCCATCCCTCTCTTTTGCTCTCTCTCTCCCCCTCTCTTTTGCACTCTCTCTCCCCCTCTCTCCCCCCTCTCTTTTGCTCTGTCTCTCTCCCCTCTCTTTTGCTCTCTCTCTCTCCATCCCTCTCTTTTGCTCTCTCTCTCCCCTCTCTATTGCTCTCTCTCCCCCTTTTCTTTTGCTCTCTCTCCCCCCCTCTGTTGCTCTCTCTTGCTCTCTCTATTGCTCTCTCTCCCCCCTCTCTATTGCTCTCTCTCCCCTCTCTTTTGCTCTCTCTCTTTCTCTCTCTCTCTTCCCTCTATTCTGCTATTTCCCCTCTCTTTTGCTCTTTCCCCTCTATTTTGCTGTCTCTCCCCCTCTCTTCTGGACTTCCCCCTCTCTTTAGCTCTTTCCTATCTATTTTTTTCTCTCCTCTCTCTGTCGTGTTCACCAAGCCCAGCCACACCCCTGCCATGCCCCGTCACGCACCACCACGCCCGACCACGCCCAGTCATGCCCACTCTCCCGCCCGGCCATGCTCCCGCCTGGCCATGCCCACTTTTGCCGCAAACAGGATGGAGGGTCAGGTAAGGCCAGGTGTGTTTGTCCTCGTGCTGTCTCTACTGCGCATGACAGCTTCGGACATATCATATCATTGAGCCCTTATAAAAAAAGTTTGCAATACTTTTTTGTAATTATTTTTATTAGACAGTGTTATTATGAGTGTAATTGTAGTTTATATGTATTTTTTTTTTTTTTTTTATTTTTTTTTTTAAATCCTCAACATATTCTCCCAAAATAGTCTCATTTGGGCCATATCTGTTACATAACGTTATTTGTTCATTATTAATAACCATTGATACTATTATATATCTTCCCAAAGGGTCATATACTATATTTTTAATCTCATATTCCAATTTTTTACTAAATAAAATTGCCATACCTCTACTTGCTTTCTTATGTGATAAAAAAAAATACTTCTTTCACCCATTCTCTCTTTAATTTGTCATGTTCTTTATCTAGTAAATGAGTTTCTTGCAAAAGAGCTAGATCTAATTTGCATATATTTTTTAAAATGATTAAGAATAGCTTTCCTTTTTATAGGAGAGTTGATCCCTCCTACATTCCACAATGATATATTTATCATTTTAACTATTCCTAGGTGTATCAAAAGCTAGAATTAAAAGAGAAAAGGGACGAATATCGGGGGAAAAAAGGAAAAGAAATATAATATTTCTGATATATTTCTGTGACTTATAAAGTGTGAAGGGTGTATTTCTGTGACTTATATGTTTACATCATGTGATATATTTCTGTCACTTATAAAGTGTCACAGATATATTTCTGTAAAAGTCACAGATATATTTCTGTGACTTATAAAGTGTGAAGGGTGTATTTCTGTGAATTATTTGTTTACATCATGTGAATGGGATATTATCCTCTTTATCTCTATTTTGTAAAAATACCCATTTTCAAAGAATATAATAATTCTAATATATATATGTGGCTTATAAAGTGCGAGCGGTGCATTTCTGTGAATTAAAAGTATACCTAATGTAACTAAGATATAATCCTGTTTGATTCTTTTGTGAAGAATATCCATTTTTCCTACATTTTTATATACTTTAAAACCATTATTACTTACTTTATTAAAAATAGTGATCCTTATATAACCTCAGTGAAATTAATAGAAACACATGTGTAATAGTAGTGTAAAACTATCTAGTGTTAAAAAATTTACTATCTGAACTTTAATTGTCCCCCTTTACCGCCTTTACCCTCTTCCTTATCATCTTAATTTTTGTTAGAGTCCAGAAACTTCATTATTTCCTCTCTACTATTCAAATTTTTTGTGTCATCTTGGAGTAAGATCTTAATTTTTGCTGGGAAAATCACAAAAGCTTTAAATCCCTTATTATTAAGCTCATTACATAGCGGTATAATTTCCCTTCTAGCTCTAGCAGTATCTGCAGCATAATCCTGATAAATAGAAACTCTTCTATCCTGAAAAATAAGTGAGTTAATTTGTTTATACGCATTAAATATCAACATTTTGATGTTAAAGCTAAAAAATTCTACTAATACTGGTCTGGGAAAATCTCTGGAGTAATTGTTTTTCTTTACCATATTAATTCTCTGAACTTTTTCTACCATAAATGGCCCTTTCTCATTAGGTATTCCCAGTAGTAGCGGCAGCTCCACTTCTACAAATTCTTTTAGCTCATGTATCTTTATTGACTCAGAGATTCCTAGTATCCTCAAGTTTTTCTGTCTCGAACGATTTTCTAGTCTCATCGCTAATGATTTGTAATGCTTCTCTAGCTCCATAATTCTTTCAATCAGACTTGTCTGACCATCTTCTATATCAGAAATTCTCTGTTCCGATTCACCAAGTCTACATTGGAAGTTCTTAATCTCTGAGGCTAATGTCTGTATATCTCTTTGTACTTCTTTTTGGACCCCATCTATTTTAGGGATTAAAATTTCTGTTATTTGAGTAATCAAAGGTGACCCCTCTTTATCAGATAAATTTTCCGCTACAGCCATTGGTCTTTCTGTAAACCTGTCTAATGATAGTCTTGTTTGCTTATCTCCTTGTTTTTAGGTGGCATGTTGTTTTTTAAAAATAATTTTTCCATAAACCAATACCCAAATCTTAGGTCCCTAATCAATTTGATACAATATCTCTATAATATAAGGAGAGATGAGTACTAATCTGTCTCTTTTTGTAATATAACGAACATATATCTATCCTAGTCTTGATCCAGGATTGATTATAACAGTTATGCAAAGATAAAGTTTTTAAACTGGTGGTATTCCTTTAAAATCTTCTAAAGTCAATTATTTAGGAACACCTGTGTCAGTCTTGTGCCTCAGTCTTATGGCTTATCCCCTAACCACAACTTTATCAGCAGTGTGAAATTGTCTTCAATTTGCATTTTGCAAAAATGTTTCTTCAAGCTCCAGACAGTTTCTTCAAATTATTGCTAGATAAACACTTAAAGTTACCAATTTACATATTTTCTTGTTGTGTGTAGTTATTTACTACCTCAGCAAGTAACCAAGTTGCTTCAATTCATTATATATTTAGATTAAAATACAGTTCCTTTATTATTCTTTCGTAGGTATCCACACAGAAATAGTAATACCAGACAGATTTCTTAATAACTTCTAGATTGAAAAGAAGAATCACAGTTATTTTTCAGAAAACACGCAAAATCCCAAATGAAATTTCTTCACTGGGGGAGATAACCCATTGCCACCACTTATTACACCTATTAGGGAACTTTATTTAGTTACAGCTTGTTCAGTGCCCGCCAACCGATATCTCAGCAAGTTAGCACTGTACTCATAGTTCTGAAAGTTTTCACAGTCTCCCCTGGTGTATGGTCGGATACCGGATGCTATATCCCCCCCAGACTGGTCAATCCTTATAAGCCTGAGGTGCTGGTATTAGACTCCGGTGCCGTGTTGTTAGACAGGACCAAACAGACCTCCGCCTCGGAGAAAGCAAATGAGGTACGCTTCTACGGCAAATAACAGGGGCAGGCCTTCTCAGGTCTCTTCTCAGCTCTCTTCCGTCCCGCACAGTGATCCCAGCTTAACCGATCACTTATTGAGCGTTCACGCTGATCTGTGCTCTTATACCGCTCCTTCTTTTTGCCACCTTCTCTGCCGTACGTTCACTACCGTACCTCTCTAACTCCTCGTTCGGAGAAAGCAAATGAGGTACGCGTCTACGGCAAATAACAGGGGCAGGCCTTCTCAGGTCTCTTCTCAGCTCTCTTCCGTCCCGCACAGTGATCCCAGCTTAACCAATCACTTATTGAGCGTTCATGCTGATCTGTGCTCTTATACCGCTCCTTCTTTTTTCCACCTTCTCTGCCGTACGTTCACTACCGTACCTCTCTAACTCCTCGTTCGCCTCCTCTGTAACGAAGACCGCCCGACTAAACAAGCACAAGTTTAGCCTAGAGCCTAATGGTCGGTGTCTGCGATAATACACGCTGCTTGGAGAGTCACAGTGTTGCTGCTCTCTATAGTACCGCCCACCGTAAACCAGCTGTGGTCTTAAAGGGACAAAAAACCCAATAGTTTTCTATATGTATTTTTTATGTGTTTTGTGCAACTTTTTATTTCCGCAAAACAGTTAACCACAGCTTTGAGATCACAGTAATGATTCTAAGGCAAATCGTGATTGCGCTCATGCAATTGTACTCAACTTTTAATAGGAGCGCAATTTAACCTGTGCACAAAAGATTTTGAAACCCTTGCACAATTTTTGCTAATTACTATAATGGAATGGCTGGAAAAAAATTGCAACAGCAGGTTTTTATAGCAGGTCCATTTAGCAACCAGATAAAATGCACACCACTATTATTTAGAGCCAGTGTGCTATATGTGGCTCACTTAAAGAGACATGAAACCCCTTTTTTGTTTCATGATTAAATGGACATAATACTCATATGCTAAATCACTTAAAACTGATGCAGTTTTAAAAAAAAGCTGACAAGAAAACATCACCTGAGCATCTCTATTTTAAAAAGGAAGATATTTTACCTCATAATTTCCTCAGCGCAGCAGAGTAAGTTCTGTGTAAAAAGTTATACTCAGCTGCAGCCCAGCTGCAGGTAAAAAAAAAAATATGAAGAAATGAACAGCATCCAATCAGCATCAACAGTGCTGAGGTCATGAACTCTTTTACTGTGATCTCATGAGATTTGACTTTACTCTCATGAGATTTCATAGTAAACTTCCTTAAACTGAAAAGGGAAATAACATGAGTGTGCACGAATGCTCGCTCCTTACCCTGTCCCGGGACAGACATACTGATATGCTGCTAAGAAGTCCTTTACAATGGGCTGTGGCTACTGAGAAACTTTTGAGGTAAAATATATTTCTTTTTTTACATAGAGATGTTCAGGTGATATTTTCTAGTCAGCTTTTTACAGTTATACTGCATCACTTTCAAGTGTTTAAACATTTGGGTATTATGGCCCTTTAAGATAGAGCATGCAATTAGAAACAACTCTCCAATTTACTTCTACAAGTAAATTTGTCCTCTGAATCACTTTTTGTTTTTTCCTGTTTTGAGGACAAATGAGAATGAATTAGGGAATGGAACTCAGGAAAATGTCTTCCTATAACCAATGCATATGGCAACCAAGGTATTGTACTTCTCTACCCCTAATAAAAACCTCTGTTTTAACAGTGGGATATTGTACAGAGCACCCATGTATAAACAACACCACCATTTACGTGTTATGTTTTTTTAGATGAGAAGGCTCGATAAGGGTGCATGTATGAAGACCCTCTGTATCAATTTATGATGTATGTGATGGAAACTGTATAACCGCATTGTATGCGGGCAATAAACAGAACAATTGTTACACTACATTTGTGTGGGCTGACAGTTTGTTCCTGAGATCTCGTACAGATGTAAAATTCTGCTCCAGCTGAAGTTAGAGTACTTGTTGGTGATTAGGAGTAGCCTGCCTGATAAACTTCCTCTAACAAGGCTCAACTAAATCTTCTGACACCAAGGTCAGAGCACTGCCAAAGTCCATCAATGCTTCTGTGTCTTTATTATTTAATTGGACTGAAACTCTGAAAGTAGGTACGCCTTTCAGTTCCACCATGCCTACTAGGCATTTCAGTCCACAAAAGTCCAAGGGGTTTTTACCCTAGTGCACACTGCATCAGTTCTGATGTATTCAGACATGTTGCTCTGATATGCCCCTTTTCTTCACACATTTGAAACAGGTGATCATGTTTTTTCATAAACGCTCTTCCTTTAAAAAAGCATATCCTCTTTCTACTTTGGACTTCACTAAAGGTTATTGGCAGATACCGTTGTCTAAGTGCTCTAGAGAGAAAACAGCCATTGTAAGTTCTGTGTAAAAAGTTATACTCAGCTGCAGCCCAGCTGCAGGTAAAAAAAAAAATATGAAGAAATGAACAGCATCCAATCAGCATCAACAGTGCTGAGGTCATGAACTCTTTTACTGTGATCTCATGAGATTTGACTTTACTCTCATGAGATTTCATAGTAAACTTCCTTAAACTGAAAAGGGAAATAACATGAGTGTGCACAAATGTTTGCTCCTTTCCCTGTCCCGGGACAGACATACTGATATGCTGCTAAGAAGTCCTTTACAATGGGATGTGGCTACTGAGAAACTTTTGAGGTAAAATATATTTCTTTTTTTACATAGAGATGTTCAGGTGATATTTTCTAGTCAGCTTTTTACAGTTATACTGCATCACTTTCAAGTGTTTAAACATTTGGGTATTATGGCCCTTTAAGATAGAGCATGCAATTAGAAACAACTCTCCAATTTACTTCTACAAGTAAATTTGTCCTCTGAATCACTTTTTGTTTTTTCCTGTTTTGAGGACAAATGAGAATGAATTAGGGAATGGAACTCAGGAAAATGTCTTCCTATAACCAATGCATATGGCAACCAAGGTATTGTACTTCTCTACCCCTAATAAAAACCTCTGTTTTAACAGTGGGATATTGTACAGAGCACCCATGTATAAACAACACCACCATTTACGTGTTATGTTTTTTTAGATGAGAAGGCTTGATAAGGGTGCATGTATGAAGACCCTCTGTATCAATTTATGATGTATGTGATGGAAACTGTATAACCGCATTGTAGGCGGGCAATAAACAGAACAATTGTTACACTACATTTGTGTGGGCTGACAGTTTGTTCCTGAGATCTTGTACAGATGTAAAATTCTGCTCCAGCTGAAGTTAGAGTACTTGTTGGTGATTAGGAGTAGCCTGCCTGATAAACTTCCTCTAACAAGGCTCAACTAAATCTTCTGACACCAAGTTCAGAGCACTGCCAATGTCCATCAATGCTTCTGTGTCTTTATTATTTAATTGGACTGAAACTCTGAAAGTAGGTACGCCTTTCAGTTACACCATGCCTACTAGGCATTTCAGTCCACAAAAGTCCAAGGGGTTTTTACCCTAGTGCACACTGCATCAGTTCTGATGTATTCAGACATGTTGCTCTGATATGCCCCTTTTCTTCACACATTTGAAACAGGTGATCATGTTTTTTCATAAACGCTCTTCCTTTAAAAAAGCATATCCTCTTTCTACTTTGGACTTCACTAAAGGTTATTGGCAGATACCGTTGTCTAAGTGCTCTAGAGAGAAAACAGCCATTGTAAGTTCTGTGTAAAAAGTTATACTCAGCTGCAGCCCAGCTGCAGGTAAAAAGAAAATATGAAGAAATGAACAGCATCCAATCAGCATCAACAGTGCTGAGGTCATGAACTCTTTTACTGTGATCTCATGAGATTTGACTTTACTCTCATGAGATTTCATAGTAAACTTCCTTAAACTGAAAAGGGAAATAACATGAGTGTGCACGAATGCTCGCTCCTTTCCCTGTCCCGGGACAGACATACTGATATGCTGCTAAGAAGTCCTTTACAATGGGCTGTGGCTACTGAGAAACTTTTGAGGTAAAATATATTTCTTTTTTTACATAGAGATGTTCAGGTGATATTTTCTAGTCAGCTTTTTACAGTTATACTGCATCACTTTCAAGTGTTTAAACATTTGGGTATTATGGCCTCTTAAGATAGAGCATGCAATTAGAAACAACTCTCCAATTTACTTCTACAAGTAAATTTGTCCTCTGAATCACTTTTTGTTTTTTCCTGTTTTGAGGACAAATGAGAATGAATTAGGGAATGGAACTCAGGAAAATGTCTTCCTATAACCAATGCATATGGCAACCAAGGTATTGTACTTCTCTACCCCTAATAAAAACCTCTGTTTTAACAGTGGGATATTGTACAGAGCACCCATGTATAAACAACACCACCATTTACGTGTTATGTTTTCTTAGATGAGAAGGCTTAATAAGGGTGCATGTATGAAGACCCTCTGTATCAATTTATGATGTATGTGATGGAAACTGTATAACCGCATTGTATGCGGGCAATAAACAGAACAATTGTTACACTACATTTGTGTGGGCTGACAGTTTGTTCCTGAGATCTCGTACAGATGTAAAATTCTGCTCCAGCTGAAGTTAGAGTACTTGTTGGTGATTAGGAGTAGCCTGCCTGATAAACTTCCTCTAACAAGGCTCAACTAAATCTTCTGACACCAAGGTCAGAGCACTGCCAAAGTCCATCAATACTTCTGTGTCTTTATTATTTAATTGGACTGAAACTCTGAAAGTAGGTACGCCTTTCAGTTCCACCATGCCTACTAGGCATTTCAGTCCACAAAAGTCCAAGGGGTTTTTACCCTAGTGCACACTGCATCAGTTCTGATGTATTCAGACATGTTGCTCTGATATGCCCCTTTTCTTCACACATTTGAAACAGGTGATCGTGTTTTTTCATAATCGCTCTTCCTTTAAAAAAGCATATCCTCTTTCTACTTTGGACTTCACTAAAGGTTATTGGCAGATACTGTTGTCTAAGTGCTCTAGAGAGAAAACAGCCATTGCTACTCCAGATGGCTTGTTTCACTACTTGGAGCTCCTGCAACATTTCAACAGTTGATGGATGTTACTCAGAACTCATGCACAATATACTGCTGCATATTTGGATGACGTCATTAATCACAAAACCTGGGATAACCATTAAGGGAAAATCCTATAGAATATATGAAGCTAAAAGGGAAGCTATAAAGGTTAAAAAAATGCTTAAGCTTGGGGGTGATTAAGGAATCTCACTTTAACAAGTATCCAGCTTCTCTTTCACTCTGTAAACAGCCTGCTCCCTAAAACACAGAGAGCTGCTTATAAAGGCCTGAGCTGACTTAAAAGGGGTAGCAGCTGTGAAACTGACCCAACAGATTTAACTCTTTAGTAGCAGGGTAAAATTGCTCCTTCTAACTGTCTGCTAATGTACAAATCATGGACTCCACAGTGTCATAAACTTTTAGGAAAAGAGTATACAATACATATCTTATCTTGCTTGGTTATTTTAAAAGGCCATTATATTGATACAATCACATGCTCTAATTCTTTAGAGTGTGTAATTTTATCACTGTCTATGCTACAATGCTATGGGCGCCATGTACTAAGCTTCGAAGTGACCGTCCGTCTGTATTTCCGCGTCAAAATTCGCTCACGATCTGCTTCTCATTTGTAACAATCTGCGATCTAGTCGAAAAACCACTATTTTCATCAGCGATTGTAATTTTACGCAACTGATCGTTCCGAAGCCTTTTTCCACTTACTACATGTTCGATCGCACGTAAATTCGCTGTAATCGGAAATTATGAATGTTTCAACTAATCCGTCCGCTCCAATTTTCACTGTAACTTCGCGTGATTTGCTTCACGACCATTTAGGTAGCGAATACAATAGAAAACTATAGGGCGTATCAACCTGACGCCAGGTAGAAGTACTTAAGTGAAAGGACTAGACTACTATTGTAGCATTATTGGTTATTGGATCACTGAATGAAGATGGAGACACTGTTACACATGTTTCTTTTCCGATTAATTCAATTATGAGGAAGAAGGGCTATACAGGCACCGGTTGACAACTTGCAAAGAAGGAGAGGTAGAAGAATCAGAGTCCCTAGAGTTTTCCTTCCATGTATGGGTTTGGAAAGCATTTCTGATCGAGAGATTATCCAGACATTCCGTTTGGACAGAGAAGCTATTATGGAACTTTACTATGAAATAGCAGAATACCTGGAACCTATGACAGCGCGTTCACAAGCCATACCCGGACTATTAAAACTGTTGGCAGCCTTACACTTTTTTGCCACCGGTTCATTCCAAGCTGTGTCTAGCGTTATAATTGGCATCGTGGGTAAAGAACTAAACCAATCAGGTCGCAGACTGCTTCTTAACTTTGCTCTTTCGCGCCGAACAAAGCTTCAAATTTATCAATAATCCGATTGTCTTCGACACACAATAGACGCAAAATTTTACGGCTTGGTTTTTAGTACATTCATGTAATGAAGTGCCATCCGCATGGTGCGAATGCCGGCGGGTTATTTCGATACGGTCTGTGCGAAAAAATTTACGCCTTTATACATGGCGCCCTATGTGTTTAACCCCAGCAAAGAGTTTAAAAGTATTGCTCCTGAGGGACCAGATCAGCAGCTCTAGTTACACAACTGCCCTCCTAGCCTTGTGGAAACTAATTAGATAATGGAATGTTTGCACTAGAATGTCCCTTTAAATTCCTTCTTTATTATCTATTTTTATGGGGAAAACTTTGAGAATTTAGTGATTTAATGTCCATAAAACTAAATGAGTTACAGTAGTTGTTTCCCTATAACAGGTCTCAAACACGTACACACGCCCATGCATGCCCCTTGTTATTTATAACATATTATCATTATATCAAATCATCCTGCACATTAATTTGATTATATGTAATGTAAACAATATCTAATGTAATAGAAGACTCAAGCATAGCCACAGTAAATGCAAATGTATATGCAAATATGCTAATCCATTCAGTGTGTATATAACCTGCTTTAATGAAACAACCTTACTTCCCACTCACCATTTAAACCTTTTGAGATCTGCTTACCTAGAGATTTCAAATACATTTCTTTTAACCATAAGTTTCAGAGGAATAATTTAAATAGAAAAGCTAGTGAGACTGACCTAGCACAGATTTCAAGGATAAAATTCCTTTTATTATTACTTATATTATTGTAATTTATTTTGATTTTAAATGCCATGAAATTCCATTGCTCATTACAACAACATGTAATGAGAAACAAGAATCATACAGAACAATAAGAAAAAGAGATTATATATCCCTAATCACTGGAATTTACCATCCAGACAGGATGCAAGTATGAGTTGAAGGTTACATACCTGTGAAAACAATACCATGCTTGTATTACCCAGTATGCTGGGACATGATGTAATTCTGCCTCAGTTCAAATAATGGGCCTCATAACAGGAATGTAAGTTAAACATATTAACCAGAAAATAACAGCAGCTATTTTCTTATAATTATCAGGATTTCTTTGCAACAAATGAAATTATTTCACAGGTTCTGACAACCTAAGCAATGGTCTTGTTCTATCAAAGAAAAGCAAACATTTTAACTGGTTTGCATCTAAATCAACTTCGTTTAAAAAACCTAGAATAAAACATAATCCTATCTATTCATATACAGGTATGTATATGTCCATCTATCAAAAGTCTATCTATCTATCTATCTATCTATCTATCTATCTATCTATCTATCTATCTATCTATCTATCTATCTATCTATCTATCTATCTATCTATCTATCTCTATGTCTGTCTGTCAGTTTGTCCATCTGTCTATCTATCTCCTTCTCTTTTAGTGCAGACCTGGGAGCCGCCCATGCTAAGCTTTTTATTAGCGTGACCGTAGCTCTGTGAAAAAGAGGAGCAGGATAGCACTGCTTTCCAGAGCACTAAATGTAAGTATTTTACCTATTTGAAGGAAATAAATGACTACTGACAAATTTGTCATTTTTCCTTTAAATTTCATACTGCTTTCATTCAGATATTCGTTTCAAGAAAACACATTTGCATTTGTAATGAAAGACATTCACATGTCTACTATCTATCACCAAGATTACAAGTTTTGCGGTATTATGTGGTACGGCTATACCGCTGGAAAATTGGGCATTGAGCGTGGAATGGCAGTTCTCCCGTATTACAAGTCGCTGCGGTATAGCTATAATGCAAGTATTTTAGCCTGTAACGCAACGATCCATTCCGCACTCAAAAAATTACGTTTGATTTCCATACCACTGTATTACAGGTTGTGCTGTCTGGCTAAAATGCTTGCTTTATAGCCTATACCGCCCTGATCCATACAGCGATCTGAGACCAGTAGATATGGATTTTGCACATCACCTTAACATATGCATTTAGTAGAAAGTTTAAGATAAAGACAGGGAAGTTAATATAGCTCTATTCATAATCTTGTGATATTAGCCAGTACCTACTAATGTTGTCACCCTCAGAATGTATTCAACACAGGAAGGGATGGGGAGAGCTGAGAAAGAGGTTTACATTTTCCTCTAGGGCAGTCACATATAACTTCAATCTAAAGCAACTTGGTTAAGAATCCCTTGCCCTCACGCAAATGCATTTTATATGAAAATTATGAAGTGCTGCATTATAGCAGCTGGACTTGCAGGCACTGAGGAGGCTGGACTTGTAATGCCTGTGCCTCCCTCTCGTAGGCACAGCCTGCATGCTGAGTTATGAGAGTCACTGGAGCACAGCTGATTGAGTTGCATCCTAACTTACTGCAGAAGGCTATTACATAGCCTATATGTCTGCCAGTGTGACAGGGAGTCAGGGACTTACCCATATCCTCCCCATGCATGGAATTAGGGAAAATTGAGGATGGGAGAGGTCACGGCACACAGATACAAACAGATGAAAAATTATATTCCTAAGCAATTTCTTCACAGTCTGCAGCTTCCTCCTACTAGATTGAGTGAGAAAAAACTTTAAAGTTTGTAACACCCCACTACATATAAAACATAGTACTTAGAAAATAGCTCTCTTTCTTTTATGTGTGACATAGAGTAGATAACAAGTAAAAAAAAAAATTGAGCACATATTGCACAAATACAATCATCATTTTGTGTGTGTGTATATCATCTACGTTCAGGTGCACTCTCTTCCATAAATCACCAGGGTGAACAGAAATTATAGCCAAGCAATTGAGAAATTCTAAAATATATTCAGTTTTTTTCTTCATTAAAAATGTACAGGTATATATTTTTTTTTATATGCAACAATGTTCACTCACTGTTCACATAATTCAGACACATGGTGCTACATAAAATCAGGCAATATGTATTCAGATATGGGCACTTGCTGCATATGTCATATAGAACATAACTTTAACTCCAATATTTACTTAAAAACAGACATGTCACATTTTTGAATGTATTAAGAAAAATTAATTAAAAAACTAGGAGCCAGAATTTTTGGACAAATATATATATATATATATATTTTATCAAAAAAGCTGTCAAAAAGCCGCACACCAAGTACAGTTGTTAACTAACAGTCATCGATCTCGCTGCTCTTCGGCTTTTTCACAGCTTTATTGGTATACTGTCACTAAACACCCACACTATACTATACTGTTTTACCCCCTATACCGTCGCTCCCAGAGCCCACTGCAACTCTAATAAATGTATTAACCCCTAAACCGCCGCTCCCGGAGCCCACCGCCACCTACATTATACCTATTAACCCCTAATCTTCTGCCCCCTACACCGCCACCACCTACATTATACTTATTAACCCCTAATCTGCCGCCCCCTACACCGCCGCCACCTACATTATATTTATTAACGCCTAATCTGCCCCCCTACACCGCCGCCACCAACATTATATTTATTAACCCCAAATCTGCCCCCCTACACCGCCGACACCTACATTATACTTATTAACCCCTAATCTGCCCCCCTACATCGCCGCCACCT
This sequence comes from Bombina bombina, assembly GCF_027579735.1. Taxonomy (NCBI): domain Eukaryota; kingdom Metazoa; phylum Chordata; class Amphibia; order Anura; family Bombinatoridae; genus Bombina; species Bombina bombina. The sequence goes on along the minus strand of NC_069501.1, from coordinate 585,299,856 downwards.
ACCTACATTTATTAACCCCTAATCTGCCGCCCCCTGCATCGCTGCCATTATATTAAATTTATTAACCCCTAAACCTAAGTCTAACCCTAACACCCCCTAACTTAAATATAATTTAAAGAAATCGAAATAAATATTCCTATCATTAACTAAATTATTCCTATTTAAAACTAAATACTTACCTGTAAAATAAACCCTAAACTAGCTACAATATAACAAATAGTTACATTGTATCTAGCTTAGGGTTTATTTTTATATTACAGGCAAGTTTGTATTTATTTTAACTAGGTAGAATAGTTATTAAATAGTGATTAACTATTTAATAACTACTTAGTTTAAATAAATACAAATTGACCTGTAAAATAAAACCTAACCTAAGTTACAATTACACCTAACACTACACTATAATTAAATTAATTCCCTAAATTAAATACAATTAAATAAAATTATCTAAAGTATAAAACCCCCCCACTAAATTACAGAAAATAATAAACAAATTACAAGATTTTTAAACTAATTACACCTAATCTAATCCCCCTAACAAAATAAAAAAGCCCCCCCCCAAATAAAAAAGCCCTACCCTACACTAAATTACAAATAGCCCTTAAAAGGGCCTTTTGCGGGGCATTGCCCCAAAGTAATCAGCTCTTTTACCTGTAAAAAAAAGTACAAATGCCCCCCCCCCAACATTAAAACCCACCACTCACACAACCAACCCTACTCTAAAACACACCCAATTCCCCCTTAAAAAACCTAACACTAACCCCTTGAAGATCACCATCCGGGCCGAAGCCCTCAACGAAGCCGGCAGAAGTGGTCCTCCAGACGGGCAGAAGTGGTCCTCCAGATGAGCAGACGGCATCTTCTGTCTTCATCCATCCGGCGAGGAGCGGCTCCATCTTCTAGACATCCGACGCGGAGCATCCTCTTCATCCGACGTCTTCTTGAACAATGACAGTTCCTTTAAGTGACGTCATCCAAGATGGCATCCCTTCAATTCCGATTGGCTGATAGAATTCTATCAGCCAATCGGAATAAAGGTAGGAAAAATCCTATTGGCTGATGCAATGATTGGAACAGCCAATAGAATGCGAGCTCAATCCTATTGGCTGATTGGATCAGCTAATAGGATTGAACTAGTGTTAGGTGTAATTGTAGTGTTAGGTGTAATTGTAACTGTTATTGTAACTTAGGTTAGGTTTTATTTTACAGGTATATTTGTATTTATTTTAACTAGGAAGTTATTAAATAGTTAATAACTATTTAATAACTATTGTACCTAGTTAAAATAAATGCAAACTTGCCTGTAAAATAAAAATAAACCCTATGCTAGCTACAATGTAACTATTAGTTATATTGTAGCTAGCTTAGGGTTTATTTTATAGTTAATTATTTAGTTTTAAATCGGAATAATTTATTTAATGATAGGAATATTTATTTAGATTTATTTAAATTATATTTAAGTTAGGGGGTGTTAGGGTTAGACTTAGGTTTAGTGGTTAATAAATTTAATATAGTGGCGGAGGTGTAGGGGGTGGCAGATTAGGGGTTAATAAGTATAATATAGGTGGCGGTGGTGTAGGGGGGGCAGATTAGGAGTTAATACGTATAATGTAGGTGGCGGCAGTGGCGGGGCGGCAGATTAGAGGTTAATAAGTTTAATGTAGGTTGCGGAGATGTAGGGGGGCAGATAAGGGGTATTTAGACTTGAGGTACATGTTAGGGTGTTAGGTGTAAACGTTACCATAGGAATCAATGGGATATCGGGCAGCAGCGAACATGAGCTTTCGCTGCTTTCAGACTCCCATTGATTCTTATGGCATCCGCCGCCTCTAGGGTGGCGGATTGAAAACCAGGTACACTGGGCCGGAATAGTGGCGAGCGTACCTGGTAGAAATTTGATAACTAGCAAAAGTAGTCAGATTGTGCCGAATTTGCATTTGGAACAACTGTAATGACGTAAGCATTTGTATGTTACGTCACAAAATTCTACTTTTGCCGGTCTGTAGGGTTTGATAACTAAGGGGAATCAGGTTCGCCACAAATACGCTGCGGAATTCCAGCGCATTTGTGGTTGACGGCTTGATAAATAGATGCCATGGTGTTATGAGTTTACATGAAGCATGTGCACAGGCATTCATGGGTTAATTTTATTATTATTTTTATGTTAATCAAGGTATCAGTTACTTACACATGTTGGCTGCATAATGTTCTGTGTCTTTAACAGTATATTTTCATTAAAGTAAAAAAATATATACATTTAAAATCATGGCAGCATAAACAGTAAATGTTCAGTGAGGAAAAGCTCAAAATTAAAGACTCACACAGCTAAGTTTCCATACACTGCCAGGCTCAGCCGGCTTACTTACCAGTGTTACCGCACTGTACTTCACAGCTCTTCTGTTCTCCTCCATCTCCAATATAGTCAGCAGGTGAACTGTCTTTGACATTAACTTTTCAGGCACAGGCAGGCTCCCTCCTGCTTCACGTACTTTTCCCACGTGCTAACACAATCGTCACGTCCAAGGCAGCCCAACACACCTCAACCCGGCAGCTCTGACAGCTGATTGGCTGTCCGGATTAGCTCCATTATAGAGGCAGTTTTGAGAACCACCTCTATTGCAGTGTGGTATGGGCCCGGCAAGACACCACTGGGTTGCGCTAGCTCATAGTGAGCTAAGAACATTATAAAGCATCCATGTTGCACAATCAATGGAGGGCAGCTGAACCACTCACTGCCTCTTGATCGCGCAACATGGATCTGATCATCTGATGAATTATATGATTGTGCACTGTGGGATCTGTGGCGTCGGCGGAGCGAGGGGGCTGGGGGGTTTACCTAGGGGGGCGTGGTCAAAAAAGTTTAGACAAGAAAAACACTCAACTTTTTTTCCCCATTAATAAATAAAACCTTTTTTTTCTGCCTCCTATTACTGCATGCCACTGATGAATACTGTCAAATTTCATCAGTATTTTTCTTATTTTTTTTTATCTTAGTTGGTGCATTCATTCGTATTTTCATTTTTGTTTACGAAAACAAAAATCCCATTTATCTGATGAATGTGCATTCGTCCAAAAACGAATGCACATGTCTAATTATTGATAGAACATTATGTTTATATTTCATTGATATTTAATACATTGTGTTAAATGTTGCCATGATATGATTAAATATGAAGTTTTAGAAAATTATCTCTGCCAAGCCATGAAATTAGGTAAAATAGCAGGGATTGCCGGTATGATGGTCAGGGCTGGATTTATAAAAAAGCAGAGTAGGTATGTGCCTACAGGTGCCCTCCACCATTGTGCTCCTGTCTTTGCCTATTATAAATACCGGTCAGTCGGCGACCTTAACTAAGATTTTTTTGTTAAGGTTGGCAGGAGTATTATGCATGTGCAGCATCCAGCTTTCCCTGCACAATGCTTGCAGGGACCTTAACAAATATGGCCAGCACACAAGTGGGGTGCTGTTATTTTACTGCCATTAAGTCATCTTAGTTAAAGTGAACTGTGAGCAGGGAGCGCTTCAGATTTTGGTGCCTACAGGGACCTGGGCTGTAAATCTGGCCCTGATGATGGTCAACAGCAAAATAGATATTAGTATTATAAAAGAATAGGTGCTACCAGATTGATTCATCTTCATCAGTCATTAGATGTATAAATATGAACGTATAGGTCAGTGTATCTCACAACTAGTTAAAAACGCAAACCAAAAATCTCTGTGTCTTTTATAGAGAATGCAATATCTCCCCTTTTGACATGGAGGGCCCTCTAGTGGGCCTGTAGCAACATTAAGAGATAACTATTAAATAAAAAAAGAAAATGAAAAGTACTATAAAATAGCACTCTTGCCTCAAACCTTAAATAGAGCCTTACTTTACAGCCTCTCTCCTTGCTTAATGGATTGTGAGCATGGTTTAAATCTAGACCTGTTTTTTTTTTTTTTTTTAATAATGTATATATAGTTTTTTTTTTTTTTTGTAAAGCTTTATTAGCAATAAAACTGACAATACAAATAAGTTCCCAAACACAGTGGGAAATGTCAAACAAATTGCATAAAGATCATAAAACAACAAAGAGAAAAAAAAACAAGTGGGAAAAAAGAGAAACTAGGCTTGTCACAGTTAACTTTTTCCCAGTGTCAAATGGTACCATAAGGCATAACCAATATGGATGAGCTATGAGTAAGGGATGATAACTGGTACGTTATGAAAGGGAGAGGAAGAGAAAAAAAAATGGGAAAGAAGAGAAGAAAGAAAAGGAAGAGAGGAGAATGGAGAGGAAGAAAAGAGAGGAGAGAGGCTCTTGTGAAGACATTACGCTAGCGGGAGTGATCAGAGGGAGGCATCTACATATCTGCCCTGGGAAGCCAATGAGGCTTAAACATTGTAGCCCAGTTTTCCCAAGTCAATTCGAAAAGGTCTATTTTATTCATGGTATAGAACACATTTCTTTCCATAGAGTTAATATAGGCCATGATGTCTACAACAGAGGACCAACTCGGGGGGTTCTGGGTTTTCCATGCTCTAGTGATCGCCAGTCTAGTGGCTGAAAAGAGGTACACACACATGTAGCTCTGAAACTTGGGAAGAGATTGTAGGCCCACATGTAGTAAAGCAGTTTCTGGGGATTTTGGGACATGTATATTTAACCTGGCTAGAAGAGTGTATACCCTATACCACAAATGCTTAAGCTTTGGGCAGGCCCACCAGATGTGGAGGGAATCTCCTGGTTTCCCGCAGAGCCTCCAACACTGGGGTGTAGGAATCAGTTTAAGTTTAAAGAGTCTCATTGGGGTAAAATACCAGTGAGAAAGCAGAAAAGAGTCAAGGGCCTGCAAATTTCCCCCCCCCTTTTCCAAAGTGTCTCCCAAGCGGTCAAGGGACGGGAAAGGGGCTGGGTGAATCCCCAGGATCTCAAGATACTTTTAATCCGAGTGTATTCAAAGCGTAGTTTGAGAGGTGCGACCGTCGTACCGGTTAGTTGGGACAAAGGCCGGTAGGTATCCGGAGGGTGGGGTGAGATTAGGTCGGAAACCAAGGAAAGGCCCAGATTGGCCACGCGTTAAGGTGCGAGTCGGGAAGGCCCAACAACAGGCCAGTGAGCAAATGGATAGGCGAGGGGTGGGGGGATATCTTAGGATAATGTCTCAATTTATCCCAGGAACTTAGGCATTCGTTAATAATAAAGTTCTCAACATTAAGCGTGCGTCGGCATTGTGGGGGAATCCAAATTAAATCATGCAAATGAACATTGCTGGGAAGGGATGCCTGCTCCAAAGCACGCCATCTACTTGCACCCAATCTGTTTCCCCATTGTGAAATATGGGAAAGCATGGCCGCTTCGTAGTAGCGGGTAACAGAGGGAGAAGCAACTCCTCCTAATGATTTCAGATATTGAAGTAGCTTATGAGCAACTCTGGCCGGTTTACCCTGCCAGATGTACCTCGAAAAACCACTTTGGAACTGCAGCAACAGACATCGCGTGAGCATTATAGGCAGGCATCGAAAGAGGTAGGTCAATTTAGGAAGAAATGACATCTCTAAGGCCGTAATCCTGCCCAACCAAGAGATAGATTTATAATCCCATTTAGAGGGTAAGGATCTCAGTTCAGCTAGTAAAGGGAAGTAGTTGTCGTGTATCAACTGAGCTTTATCTGGTGAGATAAAGATTCCTAAGTGCTTGATATTATTAGGCTTATGATTAAACCCATGTGTTTGTATTAATGCCTGAGTATAGTCTGCTGGGAATCCCTTAGTGTATACCTCAGTCTTTGAGGCATTAAGCTTATAAAACATATCTCCAAAGCGGTGAATCAACGATAAAAGGGCTGGAATAGTTGTATGGGGAGAGGATGTAAATATAGTGATGTCATCCGCAAAGAGAGCAATTTTATGGGTGGTACCGTGAAGGGTAATCCCGGAGATGGAGGGATCTTGATGCCTAAGCTCAGCGAGGGGTTCTATAGCGAGGGCAAAAAGTAAGGGAGACAATGGACACCCCTGACGCGTTCCGTTAGTTAAAGGGAAGGAGCCAGAGCAAAACCCCAGGCCTTTGGTCCTAGCCGACGGGCGCAAATACAGAGCTTTAATAAAGGACACAGACTCTGGTGGGAATTTGAAAACATCTAGTACCTCCTACAGGTATTCCCAGCGAACCCGATCGAATGCCTTCTCGGCATCAAGGGAGATAACCGAGAAGGGCTTACCCAATCTTGTGGCTTCCGACACAATATTAATTAGGCGTCTAGTATTATCAGGAACTTCACAATCATGAATGAACCCTACATGGTCCATATTAATTAAGCTGGGTAGCAGAGTTGCCATACGATTCACAAGAATGTTAGAATAAATCTTGATATCGGTGTTGATGAGGGATATGGGCCGATAGCTGGGGCACAAAGAGGGGTCCTTCCCTGCCTTAGGTATAGTGACAATTGTGGCTTCCAGGAACTCCTTTTTAAAAGAGCCCTGAGAGCCAGAGTATTGGAAGAAACGGTGCAAAATAGGAATAAGATCTTTTTTGTACGTTTTATAGAATAACGCAGGGAACCCGTCCGGGCCTGGGGCCTTAAGTGGTTTGAGGGAGTCAATTACCCATTTAACTTTGAGTATAGAAATAGGTGCTTTGAGGGTGTCCTGTTGTTCATCTGTCAAGGTAGGGAGGTTAAGGTTTTGAAGGGTCTGCTGAATATTGAGTCGTGGGGTAACGGTGGGGGATTCTGAATTCTGGATATTATAAAGCTCCTCATAGTAAGAAGCGAACATAGAACCTATTTGTTTAGGTAACATGGAGGACTGACCCTTATGTTTCAGAATTTGTATTCGGGAGGCACTTTCTCTATGTCTGAGCTTATTTGCCAGCATAGTGTATGCCTTGTTCCCTTTGTAATAAAACAGCTGCCTCAATTTCAGCAGCTGCTGCTGCGTCCGTTGTAGTTCTAAGGTACATATGTGAGCTTTAAGTTCTTTAATGGCAGTGGACTGTGCTGGGGAAGGAGAGAGTCGATTGAGTTTCTCTAATTCATTGAGCTTGCTAAAGGCTTGTGAAAGGGGCAACCCACAGGATCTACAAAGAATGGCCTGTTTTCTAATGAACAAGCCTCTAACTGAGGCCTTAATGGCCCCCCAAAGGGTATCGTCAGTAACAGTTTGAGTGTCATTTAAAGCAATTAGTTCTCTGAGGTCTTTTTCTAATTCCAATCGAAAGGGAATATCAGATAGGATAGTGTGTGGCATAGACCATGTAGGTGGACATGAAGAGGTAAGAGAGTTGTAGGCTGTAAGTGACACTTGACCATATTCAGACCATGCACATGGGAGAATATGAATGTCCTTAACGTGGTCTAAGGTTTGGGATTGGCTAAAAATGTAGTCTAGTCTGGTGTAGGTTAGGTGAGGGGGAGAAAAATGCGTATAGTCCCTATCCAGGGTATGAAAGGCGCGCCAGGTGTCATAGTAACCAAATGCGAGCATTAGGGATCTAAATTTAAGTGAGAGGGAATCTAATCTATGATTGTTAGGGTTCGGTTTATTAGATTTTTTATCCAATAAGGGGTCCCATATAAGGTTGAAGTCTCCACCCAAAATAACTCTACCTTACTTATATTTATCGACTGTCATAAGAATTTTACGTAAGCATTTACACTGACCTGAATTAGGGAGGTAAATCGATACTAGGGTGTACATGCATTGGTTTAGTCTGCAGCCGAGAATAATATATCTAGCCTGGGGGTCGATTTCTTGGAAGATAATTTCACAAGAAAGGCGCTTGTGAATTAAGATGGCGACACCTCTAGCCTTTGCGGTAAAGGGGGCAAGGACTACAGTTGTATAGTGTTTGGAGAAAAGTGTGGGAATGTTACCGACTTTCCAGTGTGTCTCCTGAAGGAAGACAACATCTGGATTTGAATGTTTGAGTGATCTAAGGAAGACACTGTGCTTACCAGGTGAATTCAACCCTCTCACATTATGTGTAAGAAATTTTAAGGTGTCCCTGTTAGCCATTTAAGTATTGTGGGAAGCATTCTAAGAACAAGAGCTTGAAGAAGAAAGAAGGAAGAAAGGAGGAAAGGGAGAAAGAGTACATAGGGCAAGCAATATAGTTTTTATTAAACAACTGATAGATTGTTGTGGTGGAATTAGTCCACCAAGGTGAACCCAACATTAGGGTTAAGTGGGGGGATAACCAAGGTCTGACAAAGAGACCGGGCGGTTTGACCTGGAAGTGCAAATATAGCAATAAACATTTAAAAAGAGCAATAAACAGAACTTAACTGACATATAATTCAACATTAAAAAAATGAGGTATATAATCATCTTGTAGCTGAGAGTCCAAACCTGTGAATCACAAAGTCCAAAAGCATGGGCCTTCAGGGAATCATAGTAATAAACATTTAAATAGAACAATGAACAAAACTTAACTGACATATAATTCAGCATAAAGAAAATGAGGTATATACTCATCTTGTAGCTGAGAGTCCAAACCTGTGAAACACAAAGTCCAAAAGTATCCCATACTTTTGGACTTTGTGTTCCCCTCCCGAGGGGCGGGTAGATGTTTCTGCCGTTTAGGCCTCTGCTCTTTAACCTGCCACTCAGGGGCCAAAGCCCTGAGCCTAGATTGGGGGATAGATGGTTGAGGGGTGTTTATGGGTGGGCTCAGGCCCCAAGATTCAAGCAGTGTGAAGCCCTGATTAAGGTTAGTCACAGTGTGTGAACAATTGTCTTTTGTAATGAGTATTTTGGTTGGGAAGCCCCATCTGTATTTTATGTTTTCACGCCTCAGAACCCCTGTTATTGGGGAGAGCAATCTCCTTTGCTGGAGGGTATGTTGGACATTCTTAAACTTTTCAGGTAGGGTAGGCTTACGAAAGGCTGCCTGCAGAATCTGATCTTTCAAGCTATAGCTGTGGAAACATGCAACTACGTCATGCAACTACGTCCCTGGGTTTGTCTGAAGCAAGCGCTCTCGGTCTCAGTGCTCTGTGGCAGCACTCCAGGGTATTAGGAGACATAGTGAATGTCCCCAAGAGTTCTTTAAATAGCTCTGAGAGGTAACCATTTAACTCAGGTAGGATATCTTCTGGAATGCCATGAAAGCGAATGTTGCTGCGGTGTGACCTGTCCTCCAAGTCAGCCAGTTTATGCTCCAGTTGCATGATTTGATCAGCCAAAGATTCAGAATATGCCAGTAGATTAGTGTGGTCAGTGACCAGGTCATCTTGTTTGCGTTCCAAATCGTCAACCCGTTCCCCAATCTCAGAAATGTCTTTCCGTAGCTCCGCCGAGCTGCAATGGATCTCTTGGGTGATTGAGGCCAACAGTTTCTGCATAGTTGTCTCTTTGATGTATTTGGAAGAGGATACGCAGGAGTTGACATTGGATTGTGAGTCCCCATCTTGCGAGTCATGATCAGCGTGGCTAGAGGCTGACTGAGACGGTACTCTGGAAGCTTGAAGGGAAAAATGATCCAAGACTGTCTTCTTGGCCTTGGACTGAGGCTTAGATTGTCTCCTGGCATTGTGCGGCATTATGGATGTGGGCAGACAGTAACCGTAGGGCAAGAGACTTTAATATATACTTTCAAAATGAGAAGATGGGGTTCCCCTGTAATCTGTGAAGTAATCAGTTAAGTCATAAAAATGCAGGATAAAACATTCATTAAGGCATTAGACAAAAGGTGAGCTAAATTCAATTAAGCTTATATTGCTAAGCAAGGTCAACCGCCCCAGCTATGTAAGCTCTTCCACCTACCACATCAGAGAGGAAATACACTCCACGCAAAGTGCCCAACAGGGCAAAGTAGGAAGGACAACTGACGTAGTGGCGAAAGAGCTTCAGGGAGGGAAATTAGGGACCGCACTCTGTCAAGGATTATGCACACCCGGGGGTGAACAAGTGGTAGGTAGCGACTCTAGCCTATGGAGTAACCAGTTATGTAATCTTTTAATGCGAGAAGACCCAATTAGAGGACCAACAGCTACCAAGTAAAATAATCCCTAAGGGCCCCCACACACCTCAGGAAAAGGGGGTACAACCAATTGGAAGGGGAAAGGGAGAGTGGCAGTGACCAGCCCAGACAAGCTGGGCTGGAAAAGAGGAGGTGCAAGGGGTACCAGAACAACCAATCCCTCACTGTGGGACTCACAAGCAATACCAATTGGGTGCAATACAGAGGAGGGAAAAATTAGGTGAGACTAGCACACTTGGAGAGAAGTTTATAACGTAACAGTAGGAGTAAGAGAGATCTGAGTACTGTAACAAGTGTCTAAATGTGCTTGGACTCACGCAGGAGTTGATAACACTTTGGGGGATGGGAAGGGGCTATACTAATGATTTGACCTCCCTCCTGAGGTGCACAGTATAAGAGGCGAATAGAGGCAGAAGGTGCAATAGAGTAGAAGAAGAGCCCCTAAGCTAAGCGTGGGGGGGACGGTATATATAACAAGGCACCAAAAAGCCTTAAAGGGACAGGTGGTACCTGGATGGGTAATAGTGGATGCAAATTTGAAAGGAGTATGTTTCCCCAATGCAGGGAGGTTTTTACAGTAAGAGAGAAGGGCTTAGTGGACCCAGAAATATGTAGGGGGCAAGGAACCTGGAAAAAAAAAGTACATGTTAAAATAATCACACTACACCCTGATTATAAGTTCAGGGACACCTGAGCTGACGCAGCAGCTTTATTGTAATGTAAAAAGCTCCAGAGGCCCTAGTGGAGAGCTAGCAGGGTGCCCACGATGTGTGCTTTCAATATGCAAAGCAAGAAAAAAAAAACAGCTGCAACAAAGCAGTACACTTTACACAAAAATGCAGATGTATGTCCCACTATCAATGAGGAGCAGCTCCACTAGTAACCCTCAAAGGCAAAGGAGAACATCTGGGTTTAGGGCCTAGTCCAAGCCCTAAATAAAAGTGAGGAGAGTCTAGATGGAGTCTATGTTTAGGTCTGTAGGGCTTCTGGGGTGGGCTATATGGGCTTGACAAGTCTGTGGAAGGGCCCTCCCAGGACTCAGTAAAGTAGGCCTCACTAGGAGTCGAAGACCAGCTGGTTATTATTGCCCGGATATATCAGAGCCTCAGGGGTGGCCAAGGGAGACCGGGTGTTGTAGGAGACCCTAAGGGGCAAGCTCTGGCATATATATGAGCCCCACGTAGCCCTCCACCTCTCCCAATCCCACCTCACCTCCGACTGGGACCAGTCTCCCCTGCGTGGAGGCCGTCTGTACACTTCTGACGTCGGCAGCTGTGGTCTGAAGGCAATTGGTTAAGGCTTCTGGAAGCGAGATCATCCCTCTCCCAAGTAAGCCGGGGCGGTAAGGATGGAGGCAAGCCGGTCACTCCTCCAAGCTTGGTGACAGCGCTCCGAGGGACAAGAAGGGCCTCAGGAAATGGCAGATCTTCACGCCAATACTGCAGCAGGTATTTCGGGTCACGCTGCAGGATCTCCAACAGCCAAGGTTAGGTAACGGCAGCCTCTTGCTCCGGAGCGGATCCCCGACCCTCCGGAGCCAATATGGGACACTATAGAGCAGCTGTGTGCAAGATTGCAGGGTCCGATGAGGATCAAGTCAAGCAGGGCCCGATTTGCAAAGCCCTAACCGCAAGATGGCGGTTACTCACACTCAGCAGCGGATGAGAGGGGCATAGGGCTCTTTCACACTATATCTCCGCAGTGCTAAGATCAGGAACCAGGAATCTAGGGGTCCACTGCTGTCTCAGTCAGGCCCTGTATCCTAGATGTAGCAGTGCCTCTTGCCACGGAACTTCTCCGTCTCCTTAGGTATCAGCCACGTGGGCCCGGTTGTGCCTACTCAGCTGCAGCGCTGATGTCTCCTTCTTATGGCACCGGGGAGGTCCACAGTGTAGGTTAAAGCTCCAGAGCGGATCCCCGACCCTCCGGAGCTCAAATAGTCAGGTAAAAGCCCAAATGAGACAGCAGGTTCAGGTCTGTAAGTCCCGGTCACGGCTACAGTATTTCTTGCACGACCCAACTCCTCAAACCAGCTGGGACAAATAAGGGTTCATCCAACAGTGCTATCTGTAGCCCTGGCAAGGCTTTTTTAACTCTGTTTGGGCACTATCAGAGCTTTAAAAGTCGAGATTTGACTTATTTTATATAAAACAGGCAGAGAGCTCCCACTGAACACGTCTTCACTGTTAGGCAGTTAGCTCCGCCCCCAATCTAGACCTGTTTTTATATGCCCATCAAGAGTGAAGATTGACAAGTGCTTAATTACAAGCAGGAACGATACCAGGATTACAATTGTTTTTTGTCACTATTTATTTCCTTTATCACAACTGGGAAAAAAGGACATTAACAAAAGACTTTTTGTTTCCCTTGGGACTTATCAACACAGCATTCAGGAAAACAACACTTCAGTGTGGTAAATTGTTTATGAACATTTTATTTGGAACACATTATTATTTACAGGGTTCTCTTTGTTTAATTCCTAAGTTCACTGCAATATATAAAATGTATTGTATGTAAGTTCACATGCACTATTTATTTTATTTTATAGTGCAATAAACCAATTACTTTGACACTAGTATCATGTGTGTTGATGTTTTACTCCACCAGTATGGATGGTCATAGCAATATATGGCCATTGTTTTTCTCTAAGGTTTGAGGCAAGAGTGCTTTTTTTCTAGTACTTTTCATTTTTTTATTTATTTAAAATTTTATAAATTTACTAGAGCACCGGTCTTTTATGACTTTTTGCCTGCCTACACTATACTTGTGCCCTGTTTTGTTATTTACTATTAAGAGATAACTAACTTGAAGTCTGGAGTGTTTTAAGTTGTGTTTGATACATTGTTGCATGTTGGGAGGTGGGTGTTTGTGCTTACCTTTATAGGGTCCTGCAGCAGTGATCCCGCCTCTTCCTGTTCCAGACTTCAAGGAGAAATTTTCATCTGTGATTCACAGCTGAGTTTCTTGTGCTTGGAGTAAAGATGGATAGAGCTAGACAAAAGTTGGTGCCTCTGAAGAGATACAGATAGATGGTGGAGATGTCTTCCAGGTAAAAAGGACCTGCTAGAGAAAGGATGGAATCAAGCATTGAGGATGTGGTACCCCCCACCCCCTCCCAACACTACCCAAAGCTAGAACTTTTACTAGAGCTAGGAGAGTAGGCAAGAGGGATTTGGGCATTACTGGGGGAGAGGGCAGTACAGCAAGGGGATCAGTGCATGCTTCCCCTGGAGTAGTTAGTGGGTCCGGGTTTGGTCCTAGTTGTGGGCATTCCCCTCTAGGCCTCTTTCCCCTTTAAGCTTATTTGGGGATGATAGTTTCAGAAAGGCTATTAGCACCCCCCCAGTGCCAGTTGGGTTCGATAAGGCACAATTTCAGTCTACTCCAAGCTCAGGCGTCAGGCAGTTTGGACCGGGTGGGAGGGCTGTGGCGCAGCCGTTACCAGAACTTCCTCCAGTTGCAATTGCGGCAATGGCGGCCATCCTGGCCCTCGCACAGTACCTCGCTGCGGTGATACGCCCAGAGGGGGCTGTGGTTGAGGGGGATGGCTCCGGATTGCTGGGGAGGCCAAATGGTGCGTCGCAGTCTTCTTCCAGGTCCATCGGCTTCATTAGGCCATGCCCCTCACTATGACGCGTCACATGCGACTTCTCTGTTGGATTATTTGGATGGAGAGGAACATGTCAGTCAGGGGAGGAGGCGAGGTCCCAATGGTAAAACCCGGAGTACTCCCAGTAATTTGGGGAGTCTACGGGTGGAGGAAAGGGCCTCAGGGTGCGGGGTGGTGCCGCTAGGGGGCACAATGCACTAGGTGATGATTTGGTGTCCAGGGAACAGGGTAGGGCCACTAAGGGGCACAATATCCAAGGCGGTGGCATGGTATCAAGGGAGCAGGGCCTAACCAGGGCAGATATTCCAGTGCATAATATGGGTGTAATAGGGAATGGGACCATGCGAGTAGGCCAGGATGATGCAATTAGGCATGTGGTTGTGAATGTCTCAGGAAATGCTGGGTTAGGCAGAGCCACAGTCGGAATGCTTGATGATATGGTGATGCTTGATGCATATGAGGCAAGGGATCAGATGTTGGTAGGCAACCAAAGGCCTGTGGGCACATGTGATGAGTGTGATGCTATGGGGGTATTAGATGAGCGCAATTTTGGTCAGGCACAAAGGAGTGTGTATGTGGTTGGTGACCAGGGTAGGGCCTCGAGCAGCATAACACAGGTGATCAGTGGTCAGGGCAGCCAGAGTATGAATGTAAATGAGGAGGTGATCAGGAGGGCTGTGGCTGCTGCATTGGGGATGAGAGATACCGGGGGCCAGGGGGCCGTACAGGGGGGGGGCTCGCATTCCTCTGCTCGGAGTACTCCCCAAAATGTTTTGTGTTCCTAGGTCACCACAGCAGGTGCGTCAGGCATGGACAACAGAGCGTCAAGCACATTGGTAGTTGCTGGTCCGAGCATAGAATCAGTGGAGTCTAATCCTACAGCACAGCCATTGACGTCGGGAGCACAGGACAAAGGGGCCACTTGTGGTGAGTTCAGCAGCACTCATATCACACATGCTGACACGGGTTCATCCTCTAGTGACTCAGGGTCTGATAGTGGTGAAGAGCTAGGGCTAGTGGGAAAAGGCCAGCAGCAGATGTTTAAGGGGATTAAAAAATTAGCAACAGCATAATCCCAGACTAAGGCAGGGCAGACAGGGTCATTGAGGTGTCCTTTGGGGCTCAGGCTGAAGGGTTGCCCACGGCTGGGCAAAGACAGGTGGTAGCTAGAAAGGGGGGGGGGGGCGCAAGGGGATACTTACCCTTGTTTAGTGCATTCTTTATATGGCCACCTAAAGTACAAAATAATAAAGAAGATTCACGAGGGGCGCTACGTGAACATCTTTGATTTGTCTCTGGATGCGTATAGGGCTAAGGAAAGGGCAGTTGATGGCACTGGGCCCAAAAAGGTTTTCAGGCCTGAGACTTATGAGTAGTGGCAAAGGTGCTTTAGAGTTTTAGCCACTTGCTACGTAGACAAATGGCCTATGCAAGGCCATAATCTATTTAAATATCAGGATACTATTGAGGATATTCACATTAGATTTAAGGAGGGGGCGTGGCGTGATTACGACACGGCCTTAAGCAGGAAAATGGTGGGTAACCCTTTATTGCATTTTGGCATGCAGGACATGCCCTTGTGGTCAAAGTTGGGCTTAGAGGGTGCACCACCCACACCGGCGAGTGTGCGACCTGGTCCTCCTCGCTTGCTGCCACGCCAAAGAGGTGGGGCAGGGAGTGTTGGAAGTTCCAGGATAGGCAATGTGAGGCAAAGGCAAAGAGGTCTAATTGTTCCTTTCAGCAGATTTCCAAATACTGCAGTGACCGACACCCAGGGATGGCAAGAGGAGAGAGCAGGGGGCAGAGAAGCCTACTCCCAGAGGGGTTGTGGGGGTCAAGAGCGCCAACTCCACTTAGGCCAACGACAATTGGTTGATGGCTGGCACATTACCCTGATCAGGGGGCAGCGGAGCTACTGAGATCAGGGTTGGTGGGGGCTTTAGGATTCCTGTGTTAGGCATGGTGGTTGGGTCTGCAATCCATCGTAATTTAAAATCGGCTTTTGAATTCCCACAAGTAGTTAGTGATAAATTGGCAAAAGAGTTGGAGTTGGGCAGGGTGGCTGGCCCCTTTTATGAGCGACCTTTCCCGGATCTGGTGATATCGCCATTGGGTGTAGTACCTAAAAAAGAGTCAGGAAAGTATAGATTGATAGATCACTTACCCAAAAGGGTAATCAGTGAATGACGCAATTAATCCGGAGCTAAGTTCAGTACATTACCAATCATTTGATGATGCATTGTCAATAGTAAGAACTAAGGATCTAGGGGCATTGATGGCAAAGTTAGATATTGAATCAGCTTTTTGACTTCTACCCCTTCATCCATCTTCATTTCGGCTGATGGGTATGAAGTTTGAGGGAGACTTACTATGTAGACTGATGTCTACTGATGGGGTGCTCCTTATCATGCTCACTGTGCGAGTGTTTCAGCTCATTTTTACATTGGGTGGTGCAAAAGGCATTAGGTGTGGGGGCAATAGCCCACTACCTGGATGACTTCCTGCTTGTGGGGGAAGCAGGTTCCATGGAATGTACGCAGTTAATGGGAGTAATGCAGGACATGATGGCTGAATTTAGAGTGCCGCTTGTGGACGATAAAACACAAGGCCTGTGTACTTGTCTCACCTTTTTAGGGATAGAGATAGACACTTTACAGTCAGTGTGCCAGTTACCGCAGGACAAGGTTGACTGCCTCTTAGAGGTGGTTAGAAGCATGAGTATACCTGGTCACCGTTAAGGAACTCCAGTCATTGCTGGGCTTACTTAATTTTACCGGGAGGGCCAACCCAATGGGGAGGGTCTTCAACAGGCATTTACAGAGTCAGCTAAAAGGACTTGGAGGTAGGCAGAAGAAAGTCAAGGTCAATGCTGATATGAGGGAAGACTTAGGTGTGTGGGAAAATTTTCTGGTCCACTTTAATGGGGTTTGTATTTGGAGGTCCGATCCCATATCGAATCAGTCGCTTCATCTGTTCACGGATGCAGTGGGGGGATTTGCTTACGGTGCATACCTGAATTGGGAATGAAGCGTGGCTCCATGTCCCAAGGAATGGGTTACTGGCAACCTCACTAAGAACCTGACGCTGCTAGAGCTATTCCCATGAGATCTGGGGCCTTGTACTAAGGAATAGGTCAATAGTTTTCTAGACGGATAATATGAGTGTGGTTTACGCCATAAACAGATTGTCCGCATCCTCACCGGTTGTAGTAACTTATCTGAGACAGCTGGTGCTACAATGCTTGCAGGTTAATATTTTCTTTACCGCCAGACACGTCCCGGGGGTGCATAACGTGATTGATGATGCACTCTCTCAATTTAATTGGGGGCAGTTTAGAAAGGTAGCGCCTAAGGCAGCTGCAAACTGACTAATGTGCCCCTCCTTTCTTTGGCGGCTGGCTCGGGATGGAAAACCCTTCTCCCCCTAGTACAGGCATCATTGGTGCCCAAGACCTGGAAAACTTACCAGAATCATTGGAAAGGATGGGAGACCTTCTGCCACCAGAAGGGTATTGAAGTACATTGCACTTCTCAGGTACAGGTGCTTGAGTGGTTAGCTTGTTTGAGACAGGAAGGTGTTTCTAGGCTGGGAGTGGGAAGTAGGCTATCTGCATTAGCATTCTTCTATAAAGCTTTAGGGAATGCACATCAATCCAACAAATTTTTGGTTCTTCAGGTTTTGAAGGGTTGGGATAGGCTGGACCCTAGCCCTACATACCAGAGAAAACCTTTAACACTGCTTCACCTGAGGCAACTGGTGTTGGGTTTGAAGGAGGTTTGTTCATCGGAGTACGAAGTTATACTTTTCCGTACAGCGTTCTCCCTAGCGTTTGTGGGAGCTCTGCATTTGGGAAAATTGGTGGCTTCCTCAAGAGCAAAGGGCTCGGGGGGGATACAGGTTGGCCATTTAAGGACATCAGAAGAGGGTATTTTTCTGTTGGTCCCTAAGTCAAAGACAGACCAGGAAGGAAAAGGGAAATGGTTGTCCCTAGTTAGGCATGAATTCCCAGAATGTTGCCCAGAATGTAGTGTTGAGGATTTTGGGACGGTTAGGCCGGCAGGTTGTCAGCAATTTTCTCGTACACGAGGATGGTAGCTTGTTGTCTATATTTCAGTTTAGAAAGGTTCTAGCAAGAACTGCTGAACAGTTAGGGTTGGTTCCGTCCAGGATTGTGGCACACTCTTTCCGAATAGGGCCCGCAACTAGTGCAGCAGCGAAGGGGTCTTCCACGACAGAGATAAAGCGCTTAGGGCAGTGGAAGTCATGAAGCTACAAAAGTTACATTGGGCCTTTATCCAAATTGTAAAAAAAGAAAAAGGAAATTATAGTTATTTCATGGCTTTATTTGGTACAATTGACGTGGAGTTTTTTACTGCAAGTTCAGGTGCAGTAATAAGTAGTAATGTTATTCACTCATGTTTTGCCATGTATTTTAGGTGAGAAATTATTGGGCACTCATTTATCCCCTGGGCGTCCATCAGGGTACTTCGCTCCTCAGAAGGTCAGGAACTTAGATTTGCAACGTCCAGGGCCAAATTTAGTGGGTTAGGTCATAGGGGTTTGATTTGCAAAGAGTTACCAGCCCTTCTGCAGGATGCACGCAGGAGGTGGGGGCAGCCTCACATTAATGTGTTGCACTCAGGGGGGAATGACATGGGGTCAGTGCCGGCTCTGGAACTCATTAAGAGGATGGTTGCAAACATTATATGGGTTCATGCTTGGCTTCATGATGTGAGAATAGGTTTGTCCAATGTGGTCACATGTCTGCATTGGCGGTACATAGCAACCCAGAGAGCAGCCTATAACATAAGGAAGAAAGTTAACAGGGAGGTGGGGCACGAAGTTATAACGGCCGACAAAAAGGACCTTTATCACCCTGATGGAGTTCTCCGGATGGATGTTGGGTTAGACGTATTCATATGTGACATCAGGAAGTCATTTTTACTGATAATTAAAATAGAAAATATGCAAATTTAGTTGGTAACGGTGGTGCTGGACTGTTACATAGTTAAAAAAAATAATTCTGATGTGATGTTGAAAGTTATTTTGGTTAATTTAAGGGGTACCTTGTTGGTTGTGGTGGCGGCAAGAGTAAATTATATTTTTCCTCTTGTGGTGACCGACCTACGGGGCCTCTCCCTTACGAACTGCAGGCCAAAGATCTCTGAACATCACAGTTCTCTCTATATGCCATTGATCATGAACAGCCAGGTGTCAAGCTGCAAGCCACGGAGGGGCCTTGTCCGTCTGTCAGTAGGGGTTTGGTCAGTGTTAGATGCCGCCACCAGTTATGAATGAACTTGATACAAGTTCTAGTTATGTTTGATTAAAGAGTGCCTAATATTGGTTAATATTAGCCATAAGTTAAATCCGTTTATTGAATAAACGTGACTGTGACCAGTCTTTTTCTCCCACAAAGTTGCTGTGTTTTATTTATTAAAGTTATATGATTAGAGAAAGTATGACATAATAGGAAGTTTATCTCTTGTGACAGTGGAGGGCCCTCTAGTTGGCCGGTAGCAACATTAAGAGATAACTAACTTGAAGTCTGGAGTGTTCTAAGTTGTGTTTGCTACATTGTTGCATGTTGGGAGGCGGGTTTTTGTGCTTACCTTTATAGGGTCCTGCAGCAGCGATTCTGGCCTCTTCCTGTTCCAGACTTCAAGGAGAAATTTTCCCCGCCCACCCATCCCTGGGTCGAAGAAGGTGGCAGCAACAATGTGGCATGGTGAGGGTACTAGTTGTCTCCTGGCCTAGATAGGTTTAATTGAGCTAGTCCTGTAAGCATGAGCATTAATATAGATTTCCACCTCTTTCAGGAGGGTTGTACGACTCACCAGTTGGGGGGTTGCTTTAAAAAGCCTGGTGCGCATATGCCCTAGCTGGTGGTCGGGCAAGGCTCTGGAAGTGGGCATTGAGAGAGAAGAGTGACAATCTAGAATAAGGGAGGGGATACGCCCTCTAAGTTCTAGTTATGTTTGATTAAAGAGTGCCTAATATTGGATAATATTAGCCATAAGTTAAATCCGTTTATTGAATAAACGTGACCGTGACCGGTCTTTTTCTCCCACAAAGTTGTTGTGTTTTATTTATTAAAGTTATATGATTAGAGAACATATGACGTAATGACGTAATATGAAGTTTATCTCTTAAAACATTCTCCCATCTTCTAAAGTGCTGTCTTGATTCCCTTTCATCACAATTGTTCCTCTCACTTTTCACTTCACTGATACCAGCCATCACAAGCATATTCTAATCCCCCATAAAGAATAAATTTGCCATCATTCCTTAAATATACTCTAGTGTAACAGATCATCACCACAAACCTTCACTTCACAAGTCTTTAACTCCAGGGACTGTTCTCTCTGTATCCTTTATCTCTATAAACTTCTTTAAGTAATTATATACAATGTCTAGATTACAAGTGGAAAGCAAAAATGCAAACAGTAAGCACAATCCTTACAACTTCCATTGGCGCTTATATTAAATGCTTCACATTGTTGTTTATTGCTTGAGTAGTGTGTGCATGCCGTAAAGCCTGGGTGACACATTTTATTTCTCAACTTATCTGACCGTATCCTTTAGTTTATCCTTCTCTAACACATTCCCTACACCATTATCTCTCTCTTTGTTAAATAGGCCCCCACAGAATATATTTTGAAAAAAACAAAAAACTTTAGAATAAGACTTTGCTCTCCCTTGTAGAAAATGTTATAAATTGCTAACAACACTGCTGCCATATAGTGCTCAAGACCCTTGGTTTGCCCCTCAACAAAATAAATCAAAAGAACAAAGTAAATTTGATTATAGACGTAAATACTGATTTAAAGCAATGGAAAAGCTGTCATTATGATAAAAAATCAGCCCATCCTGCTCTTCCAAATACTCCACAGGAAACCCAAATGCACAACAGAAACATTCTATACAAATACAATGGGGCCGATTTATTATCTGTCGGACGGACATGATACGCTGTAGCTGCTTGTGCAATGCCGCCCCCTGCAGATTCGTGGCCAATCGGCTGCTAGCAGGGGGTATCAATCAACCCGATCGTATGAGATCAGGTGGATTGATGTCCGCAGCCTCAGAGGAGGTGTACGAGTTAAGGAGCAGCAGTCTTAAGACCGCTGCTTCTTAACTCCTGTTTCCGGCGAGCCTGAAGGCTCACACGGAAACAGGTGCATTAGGCACCATTCGGGCAATGGTAAATCGGCCCCATTATCTTTCCATGTGGCTATGTGCTATCCCAATTTCCTGGGTATAGACTATGTTGAATTAAGGGTCTTATATAGCACCCTTTATGACCCTTCCATATACTGTGTCACAGCATACTAATGGCTAGATTACGAGTTTTGCGGTAAACTAAAAAAGCAGCGTTAACAGGTGCTAACGCTGCTTTTTCACTACCGCTGGTATTATGAGTCTTGCAGGTTTTGGGGCACCGCACACTTTTTTGGGCTTACCGCAAAACGACTTACGTAAACTTCGTAAAGTATTTTTTCTATGTGACTTCCATAGCGCTGGTATTACGAGTCTGTCCTGCGAGGCCAAAAAGTGAGCGGTACACCCTATCCCATCAAGATTTCTAACGCATTTTAAAGTCAGTAGTTATAAGTTTTATTGTACAACGCCGTAGCATAAAACTCATAACCCCTAATCTGCCACACCCAACTTCGCCGCCACTATTCTAAATTTATTAACCCCTAAGCCTAAGTCTAACCCTAACCATATCACCCCCTAACTTAAATATAATTTAAATAAATCTAAATACAATTCCTATCATTAACTAAATAATTAAATGTAGGTGTTGGCGATGTCGGGGGCGGCAGATTAGGGGTTACTCAGTGTAAGATTAGGGGTATTTAGACTGGGGGTTAATGTTAGGGTGTTAGGTGTAAACATACATTTTATTTCCCCATAGGAATCAATGGGGCTGCGTTACTGAGTTATACGCTGCTTTTTTGCAGGTGTTAGACTTTTTCTCCCCATTGATTCCTATAGGGAAATTGTGCACGAGCACGTTACACCAGCTCATCGCTCACTTAAGCAGCGCTGGTATTGGAGTGAAGTGTGAAACGTTGGGTTTGTAAAAACCAGTAATACCAGCGTTGTATGTAAGTGAGCGGTGAGAAAAAACTGCTCGTTAGCACCACACCCCTGTTACCGCAAAACTCGTAATCTAGCCGTAAGATTTTTATACTGATACCTATGACCAGTGTTCCCTTTAAGGCCAGTTTTGTGAGTGGCCCACCACTGGTTAATTAGAGCAATTAGCAAACACTTCACAATGCAGACTGCAAGATGTGGTTCCCTTATTAAAGGGACATTAAACACCTCAAGATATTAATAGAAATTGTTTAATTACATGTAGAAAAACAACGTTTCAATACAATATTTATTTTGTTCACCTTCACTGTATTTTAATTCTGAATATTGTGGGCTTTCCCATTTATGTTAAACAGGTAAGTGCAGACACAGCAATATTCCACACAGTCATTGGTTGCCCTCTCTAGTAAGCCATTTATAACCATTTTTATTTGGCCTCAGCAGAAAAGGTAACTTAAGTTACAATATAGCGGTGCCCAATGCTTTATGGACATAAGAATGTTACCCTTATTTTTTCAATATGTAAACAACTAATATAATTTTTAAAAGTACATGAACAAATTATTCTCAGGCTAATCTTTGCTTTGAATACAACATTCAAGCAATGATTTTTTAGTGTTTAATATCCCTTTAATTGTTTCACATTCTCATATTTATTTCCCTTGCACTATATAATATTAGGAATTATTATAGACAGCAGATAGATTTTTAAGCATCTCGCAGGTTCCTGCAGGATTCTGAACTTTGACCCTTCAACATTCTACACATTGATTGCTAAATCACTGCAAGAACTAATTTATACCTGTCCCTTACTGTTCATAACAAAGGAGATACGAGAATCAGTACAAAGTAAGCTTTTCAAATGGTATGTCCCTGAACTGCAACAGTTTCGATTATGCCAACTAAAATGCTTGCTTTTTTTTTTAACAATGCATAGCTTAATTTTTTTATATACCATGCAGCATCTAAAAACACACACATGAGTGCTGGTCTCTAATTTGATGATTTTCTTATTAGGCAAAGACCCACTTAAATAAGTGCCTACATATGTAAATGAAAGTTCCACATGTTTAAAGGGACACTGAACCCAAATGTTTTCTTTCGTGATTCAGATAGAGCATGAAATTTTAAGCAACTTTCTACTTTACTCCTATTATCACTTTTTCTTTGTTCTCTTGCTATCTTTATTTGAAAAAGAAGGCATCTAAGCTTTTTTTTGTTCAGAACTCTGGATAGCACTTTTGTATTGGTGGATGAATTTATCCACCAACCAGCAAGAACAACCCAGGTTGTTCACTAAAAATGGTCCGGCATCTAAACTTATATATATATATATATATATCTTGCATTTCAAATAAAGATACCAAGACAATGAAGACAATTTGATATTAGGAGTGAATTAGAAAGTTGCTTAAAATGTCATGCTCTATCTGAATTGCGAAAGAAAAAATTTGGGTTCAGTATCCCTTTAAGTATAATAAATATCTGTCTTTCTGCCTATCATCTATCTATCTTTCTATCTATCTATCTATCTATCTATCTATCTATCTATCTATCTGTCTGTGTATCATATATCTGACTGTCTGTATGTCTGTCTGTACAACACTGATGTTTTATTCCTAATCTCAGAGCATTTTGATTTTCTCACCTCTACTGGATGATAAAACAAATTATTTCTTTATTTCCCTTTATCCTTCTCCATCATACAAAATACCAAATATATTAATTCCTTCATATCACTTAATTGTCTCGTTCTTAAGCAGTATTGTGAAGGGGGCACTCAAATTTCAAGATCTGATGGTATGTTTTTAGGTGCTTGAAATTAGCACATTTAGAAGATTAGACAAAAGAAGGTTCGTTTTCACAATCGTTTTGTCATATAAGTATGCTTATATTTATACAGGGGTGAAAACAGGGGTCAAGTCCAATTGGGAATAGAGTTCCTGCACTATTTTTGCAGGTGGAACTTAATTCCCCCTGGAAAAAGAACAGAAACACTTCAGTAAATACTGCTGTTGATGGTGGGAGGAGCTGGAACACAGTCTGCTTAGAGGGAAAGTGAGATCTTCTAGTAATGGACCGTAACACTTCCTACAATACACTAAATGCAAGCCTGTCAGTGGTCCTTCTGTGTGATCACCCTGCACTGTGTGTTACACATGCTTACATTTCTGTATGGCTTGCTTGGGGTTATTTAGCTCCCCTCAGCAGAAATACGACTTTTGATGAGACTTGTGCATTATCGAAAAATTTGTTTTGGTTCAGATCAATTCAGATTTTTTCGAATTTCGGTTCAGATCGATTCGAATTTGGAAAAATTCTAATGAATTTGTTTCGGATTCATTCAGATTCGAATAAATTCGGCTGGATTCGGTTCGATTCGGTTTGGTTCGATTCGGAAATTTTGAATTTCTGTATGTGTTAGGTGGGATATGCTGTGTATTAGACTAGTATTATGTACTGTATATTAGATGTAACCCATAGCAGAGTGATATAACCTAATATACTGTACAATACTAGTGTAATCCATGGCCATCCGAATCTACCGAATAAATCCGAACTAATTTGGATTTATTCGGTAGATTCTCACTATTTCGATTCGGAAATTAGAATCGATCCGAATCTCCGAATTTAAGAAATTCGGCCGAATTTCCGAATCGATCTGAAACGAATCGCACATATCTACTTTTGATCCTTAAGTGGGCAAGACTCTGTGACAGAGTAGGAGTCTTAGAACCAAAGGCAACCATTAAATCCTTCATTGATTTTAATTTGCTTTCATTAACCAAAGTGTATAGATTACATACATATAAATATAGTGTGTGTGTGTGTGTATAAAACAATATTAATTGTAAGGCGGGTGGAAGTCTTGATGAGTTCCCACACTTTTTTTTGTAGTACTTGACCCCTAGGTGGAAAAATATCATTATGGTTTACTAGTCAGAGGTTAAAAGCTACTTGCCCAGAGGGAAAAGTATAGTAGTCCACTCAATGTTAAAGATAGGAAAAAGTCAAATTTCTAAGTCATCTGCTGCAGTTTCTAAGTCGTCCAGGACCACTGGAAATTTCAAGCCCAGTATGTATGTATGTATGTGTATATATATATATATATATATATATATATATATATATATATATATATATATATATATATATATAGTCAGACAATGTACAAGGTGCCATGATTGATGATAGAGCTGTTGTCATTAACTATTTCATATGTGATTTAAATAATCCTGCCATGAAAAGATTTATAGGGGCCAAATTATTGCCGGAAACAGTAGTTATGAAGCAGCGGTCTAAAGACAGCTGCTCCATAACTTGTCTGCTGCCTCTGAGGCTGCGGTCTGCAATCCGCCCGATCCTATATGATTGGGCTGATTGGCACCCCCTGCTAGCGGCCGTTTGGCAGCGAATCTGCAAGGGACGGCATTGCACAAGCAGTTCACCAGAACTGCTTGTGCAATGATAAATGTCGACAGCATATCATATCCGCTCGCACTTAGATAAATTGACCCCATAGGGTAAATATTCATATTTGTATGCAAATTAAGGGCTAGATTACAAGTGGAGCACTAATTTATCACTCGTGCGCAAACAGGCAAATTTGCCTGTTTGCGAACATTGGATAAATAACCAGCTATTACAAGTGGCTGGTTATTGCTACCGCGAGCTCAGGGTAGCAATTAGTGCTAATAAATTTACCAGAGATCAGATCTCTGGTTAATTTTATAAATGTCCACAAAATGCCCAAAAAATCAAGTGTGATATGTTTTATTAAAATATAAATATAGTAGCATCTTTATTTTTTAATTCAATTACTGCAAAAACAGTTTTTGGGGTCTAAAGTGAGCAGGTGTAGGATGCACTGAAAAATGTACACATATACGCAGACGACACTGTAATTTATACAAGCAAATCTGATCTGCCGCAGCTTGAGGCAGTGCTCCAAGACCAGTTCACAGAGGTAGATCTCAAAAAACAAAGGCCTAGATTTAGAGTTTGGCGTTAGCCATCAAAAGCAGCGTTAAGGGGTCCGAATTCTGCTTTTTACCGCCCGCTGGTATTTAGAGTCAGCCAGGAAAGGGTCTACCGTTCACTTTCTTTCCGCGACTCCAAACAGCCAATAGAATACAAGCTCAATACGATTGGCTGGTTGGATCAGCCAATCGGATTGAACTTAAATCTGATTGGCTGATTGAATCAGCCAATCAGATTTTTCCTACCTTAATTCTGATTGGCTGATAGAATCCTATCAGCCAATCGGATCTGAAGGGACACCATGTTGGATGACATCACTTAAAGGTACCGTCATTGTGTTAGAAGACTCCGGATGAAAAGGATGGCTCTGCGTCGGCTCCTTGGAAGATGGCTCCGCTCCAGATGAATGAAGAATGAAGACGCCGCCTGGATGAAGACTTCTACCGGATGAAGGACCTCCTCTGCGCACCTTGGATGAAGATTTCGGCCCGGTTGGGTGAAGACGACTCAAGGTAGGGAGATCTTCAGGGGGTTAGCTTTAGGTTTTTTTTAAGGGGGGGTTTGGGTGGGTTAGAGTAGGGGTATGTGGGTGGTGGGTTTTAATGTTGGGGGGGTTGTATTTTTTTTACAGGTAAAAGAGCAGATTACTTTGGGGCAATGCCCCTCAAAAAGCCCTTTTAAGGGCTGGTAAAAGAGCTGATTACTTTTGTAATTTAGAATAGGGTAGGGCATTTTATTATTTTGGGGGGCTTTTTTATTTTATTAGGGGGCTTAGATTAGGTGTAATTAGTTTAAACTTCTTGTAATATTTTTTTATTTTCTGTAATTTAGTGGGTTTTTTTGTATTATAGATTGGTTTATTTAATTGTATTTTAGTTTAGCTAATTGTAGGTAATTTATTTAATTAATTTATTGATAGTGTAGTGTTAGGTGTATTTGTAACTTAGGTTAGGATTTATTTTACAGGTAATTTTGTACTTATTTTAACTAGGTAGCTATTAAATAGTTATTAACTATTTAATAGCTATTGTACCTAGTTAAAATAAATACAAAGTTGCCTGTAAAATAAATATAAATCCTAAAATAGCTACAATGTTACTATTAGTTATATTGTAGCTATATTAGGGTTTATTTTCTAGGTAAGTATTTAGTTTTAAATAGGAATAGTTTATTTAATAATAGTAAATTTATTTTGTTTAATTAAAATTATATTTAAGATAGGGGGGGTTAGGGTTAGAGTTAGGTTTAGGGATTAATAACTTTATTATAGTAGCGGCGACGTTGCGGGCGGGAGATTAGGGGTTAATAATTGTAGGTAGGTGGCGGCGATGTTAGAGAGGGCAGATTAGGGGTTAATACAATTTATTATAGTGTTTGCGAGGCGGGAGTGCGGCGGTTTAGGGGTTAATACATTTATTATAGTGGCGGCGAGGTCCAGCCGGCAGATTAGGGGTTAATAAGTGTAGGTAGGTGGTGGCGATGTTGGTGGGGCAGATAAGGGGGTAATAAATATAATATAGGTGTCGGCGATGTTGGGGGCAGCAGATTAGGGGTTCATAAGTATAATGTAGGTTGCGGCAGTGTCCGGAGCAGCAGGTTAGGGGTTAATAATATAATGTAGGTGTCAGCGATAGTGGGGGCGGCAGATTAGGGGTTAATAAGTGTAAGATTAGGGGTGTTTAGATTCGGGGTTCATGTTAGGGTGTTAGGTGTAGACTTAGAGAGTGTTTCCCCATAGGAAACAATGGGGCTGTGCTAGGAGCTGAACGCTGCTTTTTTGCAGGTGTTAGGTTTTTTTTCAGCCAGCTCAGCCCCATTGTTTCCTATGGGGAAATTGTGCACGGGCACGTTTTTCCAGCTTACCGCTACCGTAGGCAACGCTGGTATTGAGGGTTGAAGTGGAGCTAAATTATGCTCAACGCTCCCTTTTCTGAGCCTAACGCAGCCACTCAGACAACTCTAAATACCAGCGTTGTCTTAAGGGTGCGCTGGAAAAAAAAGCAGCGTTAGCACCGCAGGTCTTTACCGACAAAACTCTAAATCTAGGCGAAACTCTTCCTAAACACTGACAAAACTGTCACAATGATCTTTGGAACGGTACCTAAATTACACAAACTAAAAAATTCCCATCTACGCATCAAAACAAAATCAAATTGCACACTGACCGCAGTCTACTCTTTCAAATACTTGGGTATGTTGTTAGACCCCAATCTATCTTTTGGCCTCCAAATAGAAAAACTTGCATCTAAACTCTATCCAAAACTAGGTGCCCTGTACAGAAACAAATCCTGCCTCAGCCCTACAGTAAAGAAAAAGATTGTACAGCAAATGTTGATGCCAATCGTGAATTATGGGGATGTAGTATATGTACCTGCATAACAAACTCACCTTAACAAACTTAATGCACTGTATAACTCGTTCTGCCGCTTTGTGCTACAATGTAACTACAGGACTCACCATTGTGATATGCTAAAATAACTAAACTGACTGTCGCTGGAATCCAGATGCACCCTCCATCTTTCCAGCTTTGTGGTTAAGAGCTTTTCTGGGAAGCTCCCACCCTACCTGAGCAGAATGCTCTCCCCAGCTGTTCCCACCACCTATAACCTCCGATCCAATAACAGCACATTATTTAGCTTGCCTCAATACAAAAAGAAAGCACCTCGATCCTCCTTTTCCAATGGAACGACCTCCCGTTTCAAACCTTCCCCAAGCCTAATATCCTTTAAGAGATCCCTCTCTACATATCTCAAAACAGAATGCACCTGTCATGGTTGATTTTATATTTCCTACCTGTTCTATGTTAAATTTTGCATATATTATGTATGAATATTGTTTTTGTATTTTACTGTACCCTATTGTATCAATGCAATGTTTTGTGTACCCAGGACATACTTGAAAACGAGAGAAATCTCAATGTATCCTTCCTGGTAAAATATTTTATAAATAAATAATATATGTTTATACACACATATATATATATATATATATATATATATACTGTATATATATAATAATAATCATTTACATATTTATTTACACTTTGCTGCCATCGCTGCGCTACTTAGCCCCTGCGCTGTGCGAGTTCTCATGCTGTGTCTTATGGCATGAGAATGAGGCTCCCATTGAAGCCTATGGAAGCGCGCACTCGTGAGGTCGTGTTTGCATTGAGCTTAACTTGTAATACTTGTGCACATTAGCGTGCGCTAGTATTACTCAGTGGAGCAATAATATCTCTTTCTCGAAAGCTATATTTAGCACTCCACTTGTAATCTGGACCTAAATGTTCTATTTTTTTACTTACAAAACAGCAGTTTCAGATGCTCAATAAACTGTTTTTATCTACTATGTAAAATTTAGTTCTTAGACTGAGATACACATAAAATGCTAAAATGATTATAAAAATCTTATATTATCCTTGAAGTCAGTAACATTAAATAATTGCTTAAATAGTCTTATAATTAAAGTGAAATGATAAAACCATGAAAGCTAACCCAAAGCTCTTAAATATTGTGTGCTCTAAATGCCTTATGTTTTGTAAAATCTTTGAGCGAGAATTCTACATGTGACAATTTTATTGAAATGTCATCGTTGGAGGAGTCTAAAACCATTATTCTGACATCAATTCCTATTGTTCTGCAACTTCAACAATGCTATTAAAGTTCATTGTGCATGCTGTAAATGATACAGAACTGATCTCCTACAGGGCTAAATGACACCACAGGAACTCAACTCTACCAGGCTAATAATGTGGCTGTACAGCACGTCCCTAACACAGACTTTTTCAGTTACTTTAGTTAATCTTCAGTAAAGAACTAATGAGATGGATACAATTCACTGCTCTACAATTCTAGTAACTACAGTGTTTCACAGAAAGCTGCCTGAACAACGCCTCTTACTTTTCCCTGTACAAAAATTACACATGCTTTTGTTTGTGTCCATGTGCCGTAGGTGAAAACCTTTTACTAAGGTATTTAAGATTTAGAATACATAATTGCATGCTGCCACTGAAAATTTGTGTTTTAATGTTATGTTCTTTCTACAAAGTTTTCACCCAAAAATAGAAAATAGTGTGTGTTTTTAAAAATTAATTTTATAAAACCAGGTCTCCTAAAACATATGCTCTTTTACACCTTAAATTTAAAGTTCACAAGTGGAATGTCCTTTTCCATATATGTGTACACATATAGTACAGTTATGGATTTGAATAATTTGTAAGACTTGTGGTATTCCTTATGCCCAGAGGCGTATTAGTGCCTAGCCAAGCAAGGCACATAAACAACAAAACAAGGACAGTTTTAATACAAAGTGCATATGCACAAATACAAACACATGTACACAATATAAAATCAATCAAGCATAATCAAAAGTGTCACCACAAAGACTCCTTCGGCAGGTTAGGGTTGGTAAAAGCCGCTCAGTCCTTCTTGTAGTCTAAAGAGCAACTGGAACTCCAAAATGACTTGAAGGTGTAGGGCTGCTCAAAGTTGGTTAGCCAGCGTTGGGAGAAGTTGTGTAAACAGCTGAAATTCTCTATGCGTTTCGTCGGGATCCGACCCGACTTTCTCAAGAGATGATGAATTGATTGGTCACTTACTTGAATTGATTGGTCACTTACTTTTTTTTTTTTATTTAAATAATTTTTTTATTGAGGTTTTTGCATAAAATATACATAAAACGCAGAACACCTTTTTGTCATAAGAACGAAATACAAACACAATTAATCGAAACATTTCGGTCTCTATATAGTACATTGGTGAACTATTAACGATACCTCATTTTTTTCAATAGTATATCATGTATGGCTGGCCAGTTAGGGACCTAGATATAGGTCCCAAATACCAAAAATATAGAAAATAATAGATAACTGATGGCCAGAAGTCTAGCCCTTGTAGGGCTTCCAAAGGAGTGTGAATACATGCGTAGTAAAGGGGGGAGGAGGAGATTCAGCGGGTAAGCACCGCTATGTATAGTAGGGAGAGCGTGGAGGGCGGAGCCATATAAATATAAATAAATATAAATATAAAGGTACATTAGGAGACTTGGGGGGGGGGGCTCTTAGTCTTGGCCAAATAGCATAGTAAATGGTCAATGCCGACTTATTATCAATCTATGTATTATTGGCCATGCATAAGTATAATGGGGGTATAGAGAAGGGCAATTTAATATTAAACATGAAGGCAAAATAATCTGTTGGGAAACAAATGAACTATAATATATTGACTTCTTAAATTTAGCTGAGGAACAGGGATATGGGAAGATAAGTATTTTATAATTAAAGGGGGATATAATGGGGAGCAGGTCAAAGGAGTATAATAGTGCACAATAGGATTGAGTATCAATATTGTGTAATAACTAACATCGTATCCAGACCACACATGTACATCTTTCAATCATGAAGTAAGTAAAAGAGTATATCACCTCGTATATAAGCATAATACAAATCTCCAATATTTGCAATGCTCAAAACTTGATAACTTGGAAAATAATCTGTGTAATCCTGCCGGGTATCACATATACATATATAAACACTAAAACAAACAGTCCCACCAAAAATAAAGAGTCCTCTTACTCACATAACAATAGACAGGAATAATATCATTATGAAAATGTTAATAGACTAGTTGAATTGCAATCACGCGGACATATGTAGTCGAAGACATGTGATTGAACATATTTCATATATAATCTACATTGGTGCGATCAGAGGAGTAGTATCTTTCTAAGCTTATGCCATATGTTGACTGTTATAATGGATAGTAAACTAGGGTGAGGATACGTATTAAGCACTTAAGTATATAGTACAATAGGTAGAAATAGGCCATCAACTGTGATAATTGAGTTGTCACTACTCTAATATGGCCGTAAACAGATATGTAAATAACATAATAAAACACCATGTGACGGCATAAGTAGTAAGCATTAATGGTATCCTATGGCATAGTTTAATATAAAAGCAGAATGTGCGTCTGGATTTGGTATTGTACATATTCCTGTTAGTCTACCTACCTTAACAGCTGCCCATGAGAGAATTATTGAGTGAAAATTAGCATTAAACCTTGCTGCACCTATATATATCTGATCCCCATAAGTAGATAAACTAAAGTTTCATCCCTGACCTATATATTAGCTATCAAGATACCCATCACTAGGACATAGAATATACAAGGAAAGACAGGGCATAGAAAGATATATAACCCAGATATATATTCTATATAATGCACCAACAAAAAAGAAATTAAGAAAAGGGAGCAAAACCATTAGGGAGACTTCGTATTAATGCCAGGAGATGATAATGAGTGTCTACACCACGCTGCTCTATCTATAGGCAAATGGAGAAAACTGTGTAACATAGGGTGCAAAAACAATGATATCAGTGCAGAAAATATGAAATTCAGTTATCACAATAGAAATTAGCGTTAGGTAAGTACTAGCCTACATATAGGAATGGAGTGCCAAATGTGGCAATGCATGCTAGCAATCAATATATAACTGTAGCGTGATAACTTAACCAAATTTAATAATCTTAAAATAATCTAGCAAAAGTGCTATACTTTCCCCCATGGGGTGTATATTATCTCTAATTTACACTACTTGTGCATAAAGGTCAATCTTACAGCCCTGAAGTAACAGTGCGCATAAGCCTTTACATAAATTGTACTCATAAAACACAAGTCTGGGCAGTAACCCAGTCAACTTATAACAACATTAAGAGGGGGTGAATGCCTCGGCCTATATGGTTAGTATAGGTTAAAGACCAAACCTAGGTATGTCATATTGATTATTCTACATAAGCTAAGCCTGCATTTTAGCTGGTCCACTCGAATAAACAAGTGCTTGAGAGCAATATGGGAATTAGAAAATTCAGCAGCATATGTATAATTACTATTCATCAAATAATTCAATAGCTTGTTGCAAGTTTGGAATAGACCTGGGGAGGAAAGCGTTAATTCAGCCTCATCTACAAAATCTATGTATAGTAAAGAATTTACCCAGAAATATTATAACCTATAGATATATACAACACTTGATATACAGGGGGATTATACTGTGAAACATAAAACTGGTGTAGAGAATGTTGTCTACCTCACAGAATCATAGGAAGCTATGTGGGAATATATATTTGAGAGAACAATCTCATTAAAATAACTATAGACCAATTGAGTTTACTATACAGCCCTCCAAACATATCAAGAACGGGAAACATTCAGCATGAAAATAAAAAGGAACAGGCAAGTGTTACAATAGCAATTAAGAACCATGTCTCACACTAAATTTTCTCAGAGGGACAGACTCGGTTAATGTCATCAAACTGTTAGGTTTTCATCTACGACCAAGTCTGTAGAATAATAAGCAACAAGTCCCTGCTGTAGCTGATAAAAGTTAATAGTTAGCTTGGGAGCAGCCATAAATAACTTATCCGATGCCTGTCTTGAGATTCATCAGGGGCGCGATGAGTGATCGCCTCAGCTTCCATATGGCAGATGTGTGGGCATTGTTGAGCGGTGTCAGCCCTCCATGGGGCCTCGGAACCAAGAGCTTACCTAGCTCACTAAAGATATGTATCACGCTGTCTGTAGCGCTGACAGTCTTACCCGGTCTGGGGCTTTGTAACACAGCTCTCGAGGGAAGGCGCCTGATAGTAGCATGGTTCGCCTTTTCATTGGGAATGGGTGATGAGGTGTTTATGCAGCTTTCTTGAGTCATCCCCTTCCTCTGTATCGGGGGTATCTCCTGTTGGACTAAGCGATGTGGCTCCAATTTTGTTATAGCAGCGGAGGGCTGCGAGCGCCGTTCAGCAGTGATCTGTGGGGTTTCCCCTTGTTGTAGGTAATCACCAGCCATGTGGTGTAAATCTACTGCAAGTAGAGGTGCTGGGTTTCTTCCCATTAGACTAGGCAGGTTGTCGGCTGTTCCCCAGCTGGGGCTCCCCTCCCGCAGTCGATCTGGAAGGTGTTCTGTGAATAATATAGTCTCAGTAAAATCCCCCTTACTAGGGTCTGAGCTGGGTGAGGATGAGACGCCATCTTGAGCACGCAGCTCTGCAAAAACAGCTTCCAAGCTATAGAATTGCCTGTCAGCTTGCTCACTAAGTTCTACGAGTAGAGAAGCAAGGTGCAGGGAACAGACTGCCATTCTAAAAGTAGATTAAGGGACAAATGTAGGCACAGAAGGTTGTTTGAAACAGGGTTTTAGTAGTCTATATATAGGAGCTCCATTAATGTGCGTCTTCTCTCTTAGGCAGCTGGCTCCACCCCCCCCACTTACTTCTTTTAAACCAGGTGGGCTTACAGAAATTATAATACATAGCAGTGTCTTATTGGCCAAACACGTGGCACTTGATGATTGGCTGTTCCTTATCCATGAGGTATTGGGCATTACAAAATAGGTTCCCATTTGACAATAACAGCAGAAAAAGACACATAGCTGACAGCAAAATATATATAAAAAAAACACTACCAGTTACCGTGACGCTTAAAATTAGAAAAGACATATATGTACCTATCTCATGATAAATGTCAAATTATAAACATACACATTAAAATGAATATTGCTGTAAAAACAAAAAGCAATAAATAACAAATCAAAAAGTGATAAATAAGTTACAGCACTGCATCTAGAAATCCCTAATACATGTAGTAATTACCATATTATCAATTATATATACAAACAATAATGCTACTAAAAAATGAATAAAAATAAAAAATGAGGAAAAAGAACCTTTAATTTGAATGACTCAAGAGTCTCTACACAATAGTGCTCAAGAACAGCAAAAAGCTGTCACCAGTAAAAAGTGAAAGGAGAGATGAGGTGGACTTATTATTTCTAATAGTCTGCAGAGAAAATTAAAGCTAGACATAAAGTGGTGCCTGTATTGCTATAAGATCTGGGTATTACATGAAAAATGAGTACACTATATTAGCTAGGGTAAAATATCTCCATCCTAGTGAGATAATAACCTAAGAGAATCACATAAAAGCCTGGAGGTCTAGATCTATATGACGACCTTTCTGGTTAATAGTTTTTAAAGTTGTGAGTTTGTGGATCCAATAAATCTTGTGTTGTAACAAACTTCTTAATCTGTTCTTAAAACTATTTGTTGGAATCCAGTCTATGACCGTGATTTTAAACCCCTTAGAATTGGCGTTATGGAAATGTTTGAAATGGTCTGGAATACTATGAGTTTCAATTTTAT
Source organism: Bombina bombina (assembly GCF_027579735.1). Classification (NCBI taxonomy): domain Eukaryota; kingdom Metazoa; phylum Chordata; class Amphibia; order Anura; family Bombinatoridae; genus Bombina; species Bombina bombina. The sequence goes on along the minus strand of NC_069501.1, from coordinate 585,264,994 downwards.
TTTTAATGTTACAACAATGTTCATTTAACCTAGTTCTTATTAGCCTTTTTGTCCGCCTTATGTAGAAGCAATTGCAGCCACAGATTAATAGGTAAACTACAAACATGGATTTACATGAATATTTATGCTTAATTTTATATTCTTTGGATTTATCCATATTGTTAAACGTGTCCCCCCCTAATGATGTGGCTGCACATATAACAATTAATGCTTCCACATGGCTACTTAGCCAATGCATATTCTCTGATATTTTGGAAGTTTGTGATGATTTTAATTTTGAGGGAGCAAACTTTCACCTAGATTACGAGTTTTGCGTTAGAGGCTATGCGGTGCTAACGAGCAGTTTATGCTCACCGCTCACTTTCCACTGAATGAAGGTTCCTTTAAATGACGTCATCCAAGATGGCGTCCCTTCAATTCCGATTGTCTGATAAAATCAGCCAATCGGAATTAAGGTAGAAAAAATCCTATTGGCTTATGCAATCAGCCAATAGGATTGAGCTTGCATTCTATTGGCTGATTGGAACAGTCAATAGAATGCCAACTCAATCCTATTGGCTGATTGCATCAGCCAATAGGATTTTTTCTACTTTAATTGCAATTGGCTAATAGAATTCTATCAGCCAATCGGAATTGAAGGGACGCCACCTTGGATGACATCATTTAAAGGAACCTTCATTCAGTCTTAGCCGTTGTCAGATGAGGGTGCTCCGCATCGGATGTCTTGAAGATGGACCCGCACCGCGCCGGTTGAATGAAGATAGAAGATGCTGTCAGGATGAAGACTTCTGCCCGTCTGGAGGACCACTTCGCCCGGCTTGGATGAAGACTTCTCCCGGCTTCATTGAGGACTTCGGCCCGGTTGGATGAAGACTTCTCCCGGTAAGGTGATCTTCAAGGGGTTAGTGTTAGGTTTTTCTAAGGGGGTATTGGGTGCGTTTTAGAGTAGGGTTAGTTGTGTGGGTGGTGGGTTTTAATGTTGGTGGGGGATTTGTATTTTTTTTTTACAGATTTAGGGGTTAATAACTTTAGTATAGTGGCGATGAATTTGGGGACGGCAGATTAGGGGTTAATAAATGTAGGTAGGTGTCGGCGATGTTAGGGACGCCAGATTAGGGGTTAATAATATTTAACTAATGTTTGTGAGGCGGGAGTGCGGCGGTTTAGGGGTTAATATGTTTATTATAGTGGCGGTTTAAATTTTTCAGCCAATATGAATGCAATGGTACCCCCAGTATAAAAGGAGTACCTTGCATTTCAATCCTCAGTGTGTGGCGGATGATCACATGTAGAGGACCTCCACTTCGGATCGATGGACCTCCGCCTTGGACCTCCGCCTGGACCTCCGCCTTGGACCTCCGCCTGGACCTCTGCCTTGAACCTTCACCTGGACCTCTGCCTTGGACTTCCGCCTGGACCTCCGCCTCCGTGCATTGACCGCTCAACCTCCGCAGGGATGAAGAAGATGACGGTCTCACGATGGATGAAGATGGAGCTGCCTGGATGAAGATGGAGCCACCGGGATGAAGATCGTTTAAGTGGGACTTCAGCAACTGTGAGTACCTAAAGAGGGGTTAGTGTTAGGCTTTTTAAAAAATTTTTGGGGTGGTTTTTTTTTAGATTAGGGTTTGGGAATTTCTTTATTTTGGGGGGTTGGTTGGGTGGTGGGTTTTACTGTTGGGGGGTCTGTATTTTGTTTCAGGAAAAAGAGCTGATTTCTTTAGGGCACTGCCCTACAAAAGGCCCTTTTAAGGGCTATTGGTATTTTATTGTAGACTAGGGGGTGTTTTTATTTTGAGGGGGGGCTTTTTTATTTTGATAGGGCTATTAGATTAGGTGTATTTTTTTATTTTGGTTCATTTAGTTTGTTATTTTTCATAATTTAGTGTTTGTTATTTTTTGTACTTTAGTATTTTTTTATTTTTTGTAATTTAGTATTTTTTATTTTTTTGTAATTTTAGATTTAATGTTTTAGTAGGGTTAGTTTTTTTTTTAATGTGCAATTTAATTAATTTAATTGATAGTTATTTTAATTTTAGTATAATAGTAATGTTAGTTTAAATTATAGTTTAAACTTAGTTTTTTTAATTTCACAGGTAAGTTTTTATTTATTTTAAAATAGGGCTCTTGTAATTTTAATTTAAAGTTAGGGGGTTGTTAGGTTTAGGGGTTATTAGTTTAATTTAGTTTTTGGCGATGTGGGGGCTGTTGGTTTAGGGGTAAATAGGGTTATTTAGTGGTAGTGATGTGGGAGGCCAGAGGTTTCGGGGTTAATAACTTTATTTAGTGGTGGCGATGCCAGGGAGCGGTGGAATAGGGGTTAATATATTTATTATAGTGTGGGCAATGTTGGGGTTCGGGGGAATAGAGGTTAATAACTTTAGTATAGTGGCAGCAATGTCGGGGAGCTGCAGAATAGGGGTTAATAAATTGTATTAGTGGTGGCGATGTCGGGAGCGGCAGATTAGGGGTTAATAACTTTAATTTAGTGTTTGCGATGTGGGAGGGCCTCAGTTTAGGGGTTAATAGGTAGTTTATGGGTGTTAGTGTACTTTGTAACACTTTAGTTATGAGTTTTATGTAACAGTTTTGTTGCGTAAAACTCATAACTACTGGTCCCAGATGGCGGTACGGACCTTGTCGTTATAGGGTGTAACGCAAGCTTTTTAGCCTCACCGCAAAACTCGTAATGGCAGCGCTATGGGAATCCCATGAAAAAAAATAATTTTTTCGAGTGCGGGACTGACGCGTTACAGGCTAAAAGGCTTACGGTACAGCTTTACCAAAAAGACTCTTAATATCTGCATTGCTGTTTTAATGCTGAAGCGACCAATTTTTCAGCGTTAAAACATTAACGCACAACTCTTAATCTACCTGAGAGTGAGGTCCATGAAGTCTTATATGGAGGAAGTGAAAATTTATTACAAGAATGCAGATAATTTTGTAAATACATTTTGTTTCCCCTCAAATAGATTTTTAACATCTCTACCAGTCTAATGTACCTCAAAACCGTTATACTTTTGTGTTTGATAGATTCTGATTTAACCTGCAAAGCCATAAGTCAACAATTCCTGACATCACAGCTGTATAATCAAATGAGTTTCCATACCAGCCTTTTTTTTTATCAGATATTTTGCCATTAGTCACTTTTTTAAAATATATCTAATATTTATTTATAGTAATCTTCTACTTATCCAGCATATCCTGCTAGTATAAAAAGTCACTGAGAACATTTTAAGGGGAAGCAGATTTTACATTGCCTTGTACTTTTAATCATAGTGACAGTGATTTGTTAGCTCATTTACATCTGTCCCTAATGTTTCACAGCAAAGAAGGCCAGGAAAATGGATTCCAATAGACTGTTCAAGGGGCGTTTAACTGAATTGCTGTTGTCTCATAAAACAGTAATAGATTATTTTAAAATATTTATTTTGTAATGCAGTGATACATTCATTGCTGATATATGCTATGAGATTAATGTTCCTTTAAAGGGACAGCAAAGTAAAAATTAAACTTTCATGATTCAGATAGAGCAAACAATTTTAAAACAACAAACGTACCAATTTACATAAACTAATATGCTTTGTTCTCTAGGTATTCTTTGTAGAAAAGCATACCTAGGTAGACTCAAGAGCAGCAATGCACTTCTAGGAGCTAGCTACTGTACATATATGTCATTAACTCACTTAAAGTGTTCAGCTAGGTCCCAGTAGTGCATTGCTACACCTTTAAAAAAAAGGATACAAAGAGAATAAAGCAAATTTGTTAAAATAAGTTAATTGGAAGCTTGTTTAAAATTGTATGCTCTATCTGACTCATGAAATAAATGATTTGGGTTTCATGTCCCTTTAAGCACAAGACAGTCTGTCTGCAAAGCTTAACATACAACAATAAAGACATCACCTGAAATAAAAGGCTCCATCTGCCTTCTGTTCACAATCCATTGCAAACTGTGAATAGGAAGAGAAATTTTGGAGATAGAAGAAAGAAGGATGAGGAAAAGATAAGGACTCTAGAACAATAAAAATATTCAATAAATACTTTCTTAAAGAAAAACCAATTTCAACTGCCAAACTATAGTTGAACATTTTTCACTTTGTACTCCAAAAATAAAGTTGGCTTTGTGAGATTGTCAATATTTCTTTTTCTTCTGAGGACCAGAGTTACAAAGTGAAATAAAAGTACCAACATGTCTTAGCTAGATGACTGATTAACTAACGATTAACTGACAAATGCATAGACCTTAGCAGGACAGCTGTGATGTTTGTGATTAGCGAGAGATACATGGGAGATCCTGACATTTTCATAAACTGCCTCAAGTATTAAAAGTAGTTTTTTTTTTTTATTACAATAATCTTTATCATAAACAATGCAGATAATAGAGTTTGACTAAAAAAATAAACCATGTCCTTTTAAATTCATGCTAGATTTATAGGAGTTTCAACTCTGAAGTATAAATAGTGCTAATTAAATTACTCAACTATTCTTGAGATAACCCATAGCTCACTAGCTTTTTCATTTACTTTTTTTTTCCTGAGGATTTTAAATGTTTGATCTGAGAATATTATTCCATATTCAGGGCTTCATTTTAATCTGGATTAAAGGGACACTAAAGTCATAATTAAACTTTCATAGTTCAAATAGAGCATGCCAATTTTAAACACTTGCCAATAAAACCATTGTTCATTACTTTTTTCACAGTCTTTTTATATACACACCAGTTCCTACTTAGCATGTGCAAATGTATACATATATGAGCCTGTGATTGGCTGATGGCTGTCACATGATACAGGGGTGTGAGAAACTGAGTAAGTGATATTGCATTGTATTTTTTATGCATTATGTATGTGTATAATTCTATTATATTTAAAGGTCCTTTATTCCATATTTCCAACATTACCTGTGAATTGTTAGAAAAGGAGATGAGGATTTTGTGGGGGGGCAATGATAGTAGGGGCAGTTCATGTGTGTGTAACATGGGTGGGGCTGATAGGCTGAAGGAGATGCAAGCAGAGAAGCAGGTAGACCTTCCAACCTATGACAATTCTGCAACATTCAGGACATTCAGGAGATCTGATAATTTGCTTCTTAAAAGAGATACACTGCTTGGGGCGTGTTTCTGGGCAGCACCATGAATGGTTGCACTATCGGTTGCTCTGAGTGAAGCATTAATAATATGCCTTTTATTGATGTTTATGAGGATCATCCATCTACCTCACCCTGATAACTAGGATCTACTTATCAAGCTAAATTGAATGATATCACAATATTTGGACTATCACCCTTAATAACCGATCTGGAATGCTGACGCCTAAGGCAGTCACCTGAGGGAGAGACTCTCAACCCCCCCCCCCCCCCCCCGGTATCTTGCAAGCCAGGTATGCAGTGCAAAGACACTGCTGAAAACTTCAACAAAATGGAACCTGATGCAGCTATCCTAATCGAGGAGATATGCAATCTCCTAAATGAACATTTTTTGCAGCTAACAAAGAAGATGGAGGCAGCATGGGCATATGATGGAAATACCCCTATCACTGAGTCTGACCTAATAGCTGTAGAATGGGCGAGAGACCACGGGCCCTCCAAACACTGTGTTAATTCGAGCCTGCTCAATACACAACCAGACAACAGAATCTATATCACAATGAGTTGATGGTCGGCAATGAGGATCTAGAGGCAACTGTCGCATGCAGCTTAACAACAATTTGGCCTGAGACTGATCCCGACTCCACTGGCAGTGAGGAGGCAGATACCTCTGAATTAGGAGTATTCCTTGTTCCGCAGAGCACCCCAATGACTATGGGCACCTACTTGGACCATCAGTCACATCCCATTAAAGAAGGCAACCCTAGACCCTACAGTGGGGCGCACATAGGGAGCAAGACTGCACATGTGGGGATTCTCTCCGCACAAGATGGCGCCGAACCGCCACCTCGAACACCTTTACCCCTGACTGCTAGAAAGCGAGTGTCTTACCTGTTCACACAGGGTAATTGGTGACATAGGCTAGTCGCTAAAGAAATCTGCACAACGAGTCCTACCTGGAGGAAATCTCCCAAATTGAAAGCCCAGAGCAGACACAGGAACAGGTTGGCAGCGTGTCAACATGGAGGCTGGATTGGTCTTCCTTGGAGATGCGCGAGTCGCACATTACATAGAGGCATGTTGATAGCTCCCAGGTATACTTTTTGCTCTGAGGGCACCCGAGGTGTCGTACATACCACCCGCTCTGGCATAGGCTAGTAGAAGTCAGCTCACAGTGATTGCAGGACATTAAACCTCTGACTGATAGCTGGTAATTCTTACTCTAGACTCACTTGCCTCCCAATTAAAGGGCACTATTGAACTGTTCTCATAAAGCCCCAGGCTGATTTTGCCCCATGTTTTAATCATAAATTCTCCTTAGAAGATGTGTACACAATTAGCTTTATTTTCAATTTGACCAGCCCTATCTTATATCTTTTACACTTGCTCATGCACAGAACCTATAGGTTGGCTACTATAACCCACGCAGACTGCAGGGATATGGGTGATAGTGAAGGAGCTGTTTCTTACCACCTCTTGAACCACCTATTAATAACCAAGGGGACTGTTTTCAACAAAAAGAGAAAAAGGGTTCTCTTTATTGGGGACTCTGTACCTTTCAGCTCCGCTTGATTTATGTACCTAATCACAAAATACATTGACCCTAATTGCGGTACTGAAGCTTGAAATAAAGGGGGACATTATCTATTGGGACGCTACAGTATTTATTATAACCTTACTGGAGAAATGTATGCATAACTTTTAGGTCAGATGTAATTAGTGTGTTCATTACTATTTATATTCAGTGCACCATGTTAGCATAGACAACGCTGTTTTACTCACTTCTGCTATGAATTATTATAGTGGTTAATTACAAGGCAGGCAATGCATTTATATACCCAATCTCACTGTGGCATAGCCACTTGAAAACATTAGAGGCTGGCCAAAACCCTTTGCATAGGGCTCCTATAACCACGTATACATAGTCTGTAATTCATATTCCATAGTTTATTATTGCCACTACCGAGCTTCCTGTAGTTGAGATAAAGGCATGTCCAGATTCAGGGGATTAATCTGGTATCTTTACACAGCAGACAATATAGCCTAACAGGTTTACAGATACAGGGCTGATGAGTCTTATTATATATGAGTCCTGTTCCCCACCTTCCAGCCCCCTAACAATATGGATTTTGGGGTTTGTAAAAGGTCCCAACAAATGTTTTACTAGTTCCTCAGTGTTAAAGGGACATGAAACTCACATTTTTTCTTTCATGATTTAGAAAGAGAATGCATTTTTAAACATCTTTCTAATTTACTTCTATTATCTAATTTGTTTTATTCTCTTGATATTCTTTGCTGAAAAGCATATCTAGATATGCTCAGTAGCTGCTGATTGGTTGCTGCACATAGAAGCCTCATGTGATTGGCTCACCCATGTGCATTGCTTTTTCTTCAAATAAGGATATCTAAAAAATGAAGCAAAATAAATAATAAAAGTAAATTGTAATGTTGTTTAAATTTGTATGTTCTATCTGAATCATGAAAGAAAGATTTTGGGTTTAGTGGCCCTTTAATGATATATGCACACTACAACATGTATTACAGCTACTGAAGAGATCCTAAGCTGCCAAATATTAGTTTGTATGCTCCTTGATAGTTCAGACCCACAAGGTTCCCATAAGCAATGTATTCTATTTGTTTGTAATCTTAATGTTAAACTCACAAACTGGGTCCAAAAGTGGCCCTGCAATTCTTTTCCATCACTCTCCCCACCCTAATCTTACCTGGTTGTCAGCAGTCCAAAAGTGGCCGTTATGTTTTACTAAGGGGAAATTGTTTATTACCAAGTTTTATTACACAAAGGGTGAGACTTCATGATGTTATCCCAAACAAGGAAAATAAAATAAAACTGAAAGAGGTCTTTTAATGTACACCTTTTTGCAGTATAAAATCAAATAACAATGTTGGTTTTGTACAATCATTATGTCATACATTTTTATGTTTTGAATTCTGTTTACCTGTAATCACATGATGCTTGTTCATGTAATTTCCATTCCTCAATAAAAAATTATTGTTAAAAAAAAAGAGATACACTGCTTACTTCACAGTTATTTATCTCACATATATATATATATATATATATATATATATATATATATATATATATATATATATATATATATATATATATATATATATGTACATTACATTATATATATATATATATATATATATATATATATATATATATAATACAATTAACATATATTCAGTGGTTTATTTTGTTTTGTACTGCACTAGGCACTGAATTGCTATTTGCTCCATGATTCCACACCACCAATAACTCAACCAGCATCCAAGAAAGTATTGAGGGTTTGTGCACCACCACTGGGAACGCCAGGGATGATTGATTTGCCATACAATTAATAAAACAAACATTTGCATAGTATAGGAATGTGAAACTATTGTGCAAGGGAATTATACCTTAAAAGGAGGCGTATTTTAAATTGTTTGCAAATAGCTTCTTCACCTTTATTGTGCTATTTGAAATAGCTGCCTTTGTCTATTGAAACCACCCCCTATAAAGAAAATGTCAGTACCGCACTTTTCTCTATAGAAGAGTTATTTAAACAGGAGGTAGCAGAAGAAATAAACCTCACGGTGGGGGGAGAGAAATCAGCCCTATTGAAGGCAAGTTCCTTCACCATCTTTTAATACAATAAACAGTTAGAAGTTTGCGGAGTACATTGTCCCTTTAATTATTTAGAGGAGTCTTCAGTAAGATTGATCCTTTTAATCACTATTTTATTCTATAGAGATAATAACTTAATATTTCTGTAGCTCCTTTACAATTTACGAGATCAGTTTCATACATACAGAAAATGGGCAGATTTGTCTCTGGGGAGTGAGCTGAATTGTTAGTGAATCTGGGCCAAATCAATTTTTTGTTTTGTATTCAGCTTGCCCTTACAATACTATTTACAAACTGTTTGAGTGTCCCCGATAATATTTTTATTTATATAGCTCAAAATAAGAGAACATTTCCTTGGTCGACTTGTATTTCTGATGTCTGCACACTGCATAAGGAACCATTATAGAGCAATTTTAGTTTGTCAAGAAGTGTTATAAATGAAGCCCGCAGGACATTCGGCTGGATCAAATGCAGGGCAAAAGAATTTGTATCTTCATATGCACTGAGAATTTTTTTTTTTAATGGTTTTCTCAGAAATGCTGAAATTGTGTCTTATCAGGCATCCCTTGTGCAAAGATATCAGAATCTCAATTGCTAAAGTTGAGTGTAAATTATGAGCAAGTAAATGGTGGCAGAAGAAAGAATGGTCTTAGGGTAATGTGCTTTCCTCGGCTGTTGCTTTCAGGACATTGCATCTCTGAGATCTGATATTCTGTAAATAACTAGCTGATTTGCAAGCCACATAATCCAAATGGTGTTCGGCTGACTGCATTAGCTTTAAGGTTTCCAAGCAATAATTTAAAACCAGGCCGTAAAACACATTGTGGAAGGAAATGAGATTAGATTATGCTAATTAACACCGGCCTATTAGGACTATAACAGCGGAATCGCTCCCTTAGGCAATGAAAAGAGTGGCTGTCATTAAACCATACGTCTATGACACTGTGTACAAGCTTTAGTGTTGGCTAGTAATACTTAGATTGTAAGCTCTTTTTTATATAGAAGTTAGATAATTAATCTGTGATTAGTGCAAGCAGGAGCTATACAAGGAAAATAACTTACACTGTGAAAAACTTCACTGTAAATTGAAAAATGTATATTTTATCTGATATTTTTAAATACGAAATGGATGAAATCTTAAGTTAAATAAAACATTACAATCTATTTTTATGGGTAGGCTGTGTATTTTTAAATGAAAAAAAAATCGTAGTTAAATGAAAAATAAGCAATCTGAAGTGTTGAAATCTTAAATATTATCCAGCTGCACAATCTCATAGCTGCATTGTTATTTCCATATTTGTGCACTTCCATAATTTATTTAGAAGAATTACATCTGTAACTTTCCTAATTGGACAGACAAATAGATGGGAAGATGGAGCTATATCTTATCAACAGTATAAGATAATTCTAGCTTTTCTACATCACTGTTTTTGCTTGTGTACTGTTTAAAGGGATGCTAACATCTCAGAACTACTTATTTTCATATTGAAACTATGCTGATAATGGACAGGGGATTTCCGGTTTGCCAAACAGGAAAGTCGAAATTAAACTTTCCTGATTTAGACAGAACTAGAATTTTAGACAACTTTAATTTTTACTTCTTATTTTGACTTTATTATCCTTTTAATTGCTCCACATATACAATTAACTTTGCATACATACTTCAGCACTTTTTTCCCCCCTGCATTTGCACAAAATTCGCTAGACGGGTTAGCACACATATTACAAGTTGAAAGTAAAAAGTTTGTGTGCGAGCGAAAGTTAATTTCTTCCCATACACCTAAATTTAGAGTTCTGCGTTAGCTGTTAAAAGCAGCATTAAGGGCTCCTAACGCTGCTTTTGGCTGCCCGCTGGTATTTAGAGTCAGGCAGGAAAGGGTCTAACGCTCACTTTCAAGCCGCGACTTTTCCATACCGCAGATCCCCTTATGCCAGTTGCGTATCCTATCTTTTTAATGGGATCTTCCTAACGCCGGTATTTAGAGTCTTGGCTGAAGTGAGCGGTAGACCCTCTACCGACAAGACTCCTAACGCCAAAAAAAGTCAGTAGTTAAGAGCTTTATGGGCTAACGCCGGTTTATAAAGCTCTTAACTACTGTGCTCTAAAGTACACTAACACCCATAAACTACCTATGTACCCCTAAACCGAGGTCCCCCCCACATCGCCGCCACTATAATACATTTTTTTAACCCCTAATCTGCCGACCGCACACCTCCGCCACCTACATTATCCCTATGAACCCCTAATCTGCTGACCCTAACATCGCCAACACCTACATAATATTTATTAACCCCTAATCTGCCCCCCCCAACGTCGCCACTACCTAACTACACTTATTAACCCCTAATCTGCTGACCGGACCTCGCCGCCACTATAATAAATGTATTAACCCCTAAATCGCCGCAGTCCCGCCTCACAAACCCTATAATAAATAGTATTAACCCCTAATCTGCCCTCCCTAACATCGCCGCCACCTAACTTCAAGTATTAACCCCTAATGTGCCGACCGCACCTCGCTGCTACTATAATAAATGTATTAAGCCCTAAAGCTAAGTTTAACCCTAACACCCCCCTAAATTAAATATAATTTTAATCTAACGAAATAAATTAAATCTTATTAACTAAAGTATTCCTATTTAAAACTAAATACTTACCTGTAAAATAAACCCTAATATAGCTACAATATAACAAATAAATATATTGTAGCTATTTTAGGATTTATATTTATTTTACAGGCAACTTTGTATTTATTTTAACTAGGTACAATAGCTATTAAATAGTTATTTACTATTTAATAGCTATCTAGTTAAAATAATTACAAAATTACCTTTAAAATAAATCCTAACCTAAGTTACAATGAAACCTAACACTACACTATCAATATATTAATTAAATAAATTACCTACAATTACATACAATTAAATAAACTAAACTAAATTACAAAAAAAAACAAACACTAAATTGCAAAAAATAAAAAAAATTACTAGAATATTAGGCTAATTACACCTACTCTAGGCCCCCTAATAAAATAAAAAAGCCCCCCAAAATAATAAAGGTCCCTACCCTATTCTAAATTAAAAAGTTACCAGCTCTTTTACCAGCCCTTAAAAGGGCTTTTTGCGGGGCATGCCCCAAAGTAATCAGCTCTTTTACCTTTTTAAAAAATACAACCCCCCAACATTAAAACCCACCACCCACATACCCCTACTCTAACCCAAACCCCCCTTAAATAAACCTAACACTACCCCCCTGAAGATCTCCCTACCTTGAGTCATGTTCACCCAGCCGGGCCGAAGTCTTCATCCGATGGGGCAGAAGAGGACATCCAGACCGGCAGAAGTCTTCATCCTATCCGGGCAGAAGAGGACATCCGGACCGGCAGACATCTTCATCCAAGCGACATCTTCTATCTTCATCCATCCGACGAGGAGCGGCTCCACCTTCAAGACCTCCGGCGCGGAACATCCTTCTTCTCTGACGACTACCCGACGAATGAAGGTTCCTTTAAGTGACGTCATCCAAGATGGCGTCCCTCGAATTCTGATTGGCTGATAGGATTCTATCAGCCAATCGGAATTAAGGTAGGAAAAATCTGATTGGCTGATTAAATCAGCCAATCAGATTAAAGTTCAATCCGATTGGCTGATCCAATCAGCCAATCAGATTGAGCTTGCATTCTATTGGCTGTTCCGATTGGCTGATAGAATCCTATCAGCCAATCGGAATTTGAGGGACGCCATCTTGGATGACGTCACTTAAAGGAACCTTCATTCGTCGGGTAGTCATCAGAGAAGAAGCATGTTCTGCGCCGGAGGTCTTGAAAATGGAGCTGCTCCTCGTCGGATGGATGAAGATAGAAGATGCCGCTTGGATGAAGATGTCTGCCAGTCCGGATGTCCTCTTCTGCCCGGATAGGATGAAGACTTCTGCCGGTCTGGATATCCTCTTCTGCCCCATCGAATGAAGACTTTGGCCCGACTGGGTGAACACGACTCAAGGTAAGGAGATCTTCAGGGGGGTAGTGTTAGGTTTATTTAAGGGGGTTTGGGTTAGAGTAGGGGTATGTGGGTGGTGGGTTTTAATGTTGGGGGGTTGTATTTTTTTAAAAGGCAAAAGAGCTGATTACTTTGGGGCATGCCCCGCAAAAAGACCTTTTAAGGGCTGGTAAAAGAGCTGGTTACTTTTTAATTTAGAATAGGGTAGGGACTAGGGATGGGCGAATGTTTCTAAAAATTTGAAATTTAAAACGAATTTTGATACATTCGTTCTAATCGAATTTCGAATGTTTATATAACATTCTAACATTCTATTTTCGAATTTTCGTTTTTGAATTTTTCAATAAAATTCAAAAATATTTGTTCGAATATTAGAATGTTTAGCTATCTATTCATTCAATTTCGAAATGTAATATTCGAATTTGAATGTGACATTCGAATTTGAAAAAGTATTTCTAGTCTAATACTGTGTTTTAAATGTAATATTCGAATTTGAATGTCACATTCAAATTCGAATGTCACATTCAAATTTGAAATAGTATTTCTAGTCTAATACTGTGTTTTTTAAATGTAATATTCGAATTCGAATGTGATATTCGATTTGAATGTGACATTCGAATTCGAAATAGTGTTTCTAGTCTACAATTTTGTTTTATAAATGTAATATTCAAATTCGAAAAAGACATTCGAATTCGAATGTGACATTCGAAAACTGAAAATATCATTTGAATTTTTAAGAATATTCGTTCTTATCAACATTCTATTATGTAAATCGAATTTCTACAATAACATTCGTTCTAACATTCGAATTCGAATATAAACATATTCGCCCATCCCTAGTAGGGACCTTTATTATTTTGGGGGGCTTTTTTATTTTATTAGGGGGCTTAGAGTAGGTGTAATTAGCCTAATATTCTTGTAATCTTTTTTTATTTTTTGTAATTTAGTGTTTGTTTGTTTTTGTAATTTAGTTTAGTTTATTTATTTATTTGTATGTAATTGTAGGTAATTTATTTAATTAATTTATTGATAGTGTAGTGTTAGGTTTAATTGTAACTTAGGTTAGGAGATATATTTTAAAGGTAATTTTTTAATTATTTTAACTAGGTAGCTATTAAATAGTAAATAACTATTTAATAGCTATTGTACCTAGTTAAAATAAATACAAAGTTGCCTGTAAAATAAATATAAATCCTAAAATAGCTACAATATAATTATTCGTTATATTGTAGCTATATTAGGGTTTATTTTACAGGTAAGTATTTAGTTTTAAATAGGAATACTTTAGTTAATAAGATTTAATTTATTTTGTTAGATTAAAATTATATTTAACTTAGGGGGTGTTAGGGTTAGGGTTAGACTTAGCTTTAGGGGTTAATACATTTATTAGAGTAGCGGCGAGGTCCGGTCGGCAGATTATGGGTAATACTTGAAGTTAGGTGGCGGCGATGTTGGGGGGGGGGGCGATTAGGGGTTAATACTATTTATTATAGGGTTTGTGAGGCGGGAGTGCGGTGGTTTAGGGGTTAATAACTTTATTAGAGTAGCGGCGAGGTCCGGTCGGCAGATTAGGGGTTAATAAGTGTAGGTAAGGTAGCTGCGACGTTGGGGGGTCAGATTAGGGGTTAATAAATATAATATAGGTGTCGGCGATGTTAGGGGCAGCAGATTAGGGGTACATAGGGATAATGTAGGTTGCGGCGTTTTCCGGAGCAGCAAATTAGGGGTTAATAGTATAATGCAGGTGTCAGCGATAGCGGGGGCGGCAGATTAGGGGTTAATAAGTGTAAGGTTAGGGGTGTTTAGACTCGGGGTTCATGTTAGGGTGTTAGGTGCAGACTTAGAGAGTGTTTCCCCATAGGAAACAATGAGGCTGCGTTGGCAGCTTAACACTGCTTTTTTGCTGGTGTTAATTTTTTTTTCATCCCAAACTGCCCCATTGTTTCCTATGGGGGAATCGTGCACAAGCACGTTTTGCCAGCTTACCGCTACCGTAAGCAACGCTGGTATTGATGGTTGAAGTGGCGGTAAATTCGGCTCAACGCACCCTTTTTGGAGCCTAACGCTTCCCCTCAGACAACTCTCAATACCAGCGTTGTCTTAAGGGTTCGTTGGGAAAAAAGCTGCGTTAGCTACGCGGGTCTTTACCGACAAAACTCTAAATCTAGGCGATAGACTTCAATGGAACATGCTGAATAAAACCTGATGATTTATTTTTAAACATATATCTATAACTATATATATATATATATATATATATATATACACAGATATATATATATATATATATATATATATATATATATATATAGATTTATACATATATATATATATATATATATATATATATATTTAATTGGAAATATAAAAAAACATTTTCTTATAAGTGAAGAACATTGGAATGTAAAATATTTACATTAAAACACAGTAAAAGATAATAAAATTGATTAAAATGTTTTTTTTTATGTTAAAATGTATTTGAGTAAAAAGGACAACATGTGTATATGTGTTTATTTGTGTATATACATATTTATATACATATATACACATAAAAACACATAAATACACATGTATATACACATATATTGTTATATAAGTTATATATATATATATATATATATATATATATATATATATATATATATATATATATATATATACTGTACATTATAGCCCTTTCAAGTAAAAAATAAAATGTCATATATGATACATGACATGGTATAAATGACTGGAAATAATATATATATATATATATATATATATATATATATATATATATATATATATATATATATATATATAACACACAGAGAAAACCCAGCACTCACTTACAAGCTCTCAGCTAAGATTTAAAAGCAAAAATGGAAAGGTTAGTCACCGCATCTGGCCAAATGGGACAAGCTCAGGTACCACGTCAAGGTCCTTTCCAATACCTGAGACCCTAAAACAGCCACACAATGCAAGCTTTCAAATCCAAACAAACTGAAACAAGGGAAGGGTGCACAGGAATATGTAACCACCCTAGACATATACAAAACATGGAAGGGAACTGCACTCTCATACCGGACCGGGTACACATCCCATGACCCTGCAACATGCTCAGCCCTGGGTGCCACTGGCACTCACAGGAAGCTGTGCTGTCCCCTGAGCCACAAGCAGTTAACCTCAGACAGGTCTGGGTGCAAGAACCATAGGGAAAATTACAAAACAAACTGATACAACACACAGAGAAAACCCGGCACTCACTTATAAGCTCTCAGCTAAGATTTAAAAGCAAAAATGGAAAGGTTAGTCACCGCATCTGGCCAAATGAGACAAGCTCAGGTACCACGTCAAGGTCCTTTCCAATACCTGAGACCCTAAAACAGCCACACAATGCAAGCTTTCAAATCCAAACAAACTGAAAACAAGGGAAGGGTGCACAGGAATATGTAACCACCCTAGACATATACAAAACACGGAAGGGAACTGCACTCTCATACCGGACCGGGTACACATCCCATGACCCTGCAACATGCTCAGCCCTGGGTGCCACTGGCACTCACAGGAAGCTGTGCTGTCCCCAGAGCCACAAGCAGTTAACCCCAGACAGGTCTGGGTGCAAGAACCATAGGGAAAATTACAAAACAAATTAATACAACACACAGAGAAAACCCAGCACTCACTTACAAGCTCTCAGCTAAGATTTAAAAGCAAAAATGGAAAGGTTAGTCACCGCATCTGGCCAAATGGGACAAGCTCAGGTACCACGTCAAGGTCCTTTCCAATACCTGAGACCCTAAAACAGCCACACAATAAAAGCTTTCAAATGCAAACAAACTGAAAACAAGGGAAGGGTGCACAGGAATATGTAACCACCCTAAACATATACAAAACACGGAAGGGAACTGCACTCTCATACCGGACCGGGTACACATCCCATGACCCTGCAACATGCTCAGCCCTGGGTGCCACTGGCACTCACAGGAAGCTGTGCTGTCCCCAGAGCCACAAGCAGTTAACCCCAGACAGGTCTGGGTGCAAGAACCATAGGGAAAATTTCAAAACAAATTAATACAACACACAGAGAAAACCCAGGTCTCAGGCATTGGAAAAGACCTTGACGTGGTACCTGAGCTTGTCCCATTTGGCCAGATGCGGTGACTAACCTTTCCATTTTTGCTTTTAAATCTTAGCTGAGAGCTTGTAAGTGAGTGCTGGGTTTTCTCTGTGTGTTGTATTAATTTGTTTTGTAATTTTCCCTATGGTTCTTGCACCCAGACCTGTCTGGGGTTAACTGCTTGTGGCTCTGGGGACAGCACAGCTTCCTGTGAGTGCCAGTGGCACCCAGGGCTGAGCATGTTGCAGGGTCATGGGATGTGTACCCGGTCCGGTATGAGAGTGCAGTTCCCTTCCGTGTTTTGTATATATATATATATAGTAAGTAGCCAGCAGTCCAGCACTCCAACCAATCAGATACAATCTGAACTCAGGTGCAATCCTTAAATCCAATATGCAAGTCTTCTTATAGAAGAGCACTCACAGGACTTTCTTAGATAATATTCAAATCGTAATTTCAAAATCATAAAAGCAAATATCACATGTCTACGTTTCAACCCTATAATAGGCCTTTCTCAAGACTATATGTTCTAAAAGACAAACAAAAAAGACAATTTAAAACTACACACAAGCACAACTCATATAAATTATACAGTGATAACACCCCACAACCCCACACTCCAAAAATTTAAACAAGACATAAATCAGAGCATAAAAACAAACAAAACCTATTGTAAAACAGTGCAAGCAAAGAGAACTGTGGTCTACAGTGCTACCAAGGGTTAGTAGAATCAGCACACTTAAGTTGTTACAGCCTGAATGCATCACCAACCTCTAATCAGAATACAGAAAGCAACAGAATCTGCTAACTGCATCCATCCTAAAGCAGTTTAAGTAATAAGATGATATCACCATTATTAATCTCCTCGTATCAAATATGTCTGCATTTCAGAGTTTCAATATGGCAGCATTTCAGTATTTCCATATGAATAAGAGCCCATAGACATAAAACAAAAAATCACCATATCAACTACATGACTTGAATAGTGCTCAGGAGGAGCTGATAATGCCACGATTAGCACAAAAAAAAAAAAAATCTCTACACGGATCCAATCACCATGCACTATACAATCTAACAAATGCATCTGACATAGCGAGTACTACCGATGGAGCACAATCAGTAAAATAAATCAAATATATGACTTTAGGGTAATACAGCATAATCAACAGGCGATAATTCAAAGATGCAAGAAAGATCAGAAATAAAAGTAACAGACTGAGGGGTTATAATATCATGTCCACCGCACATCGATAAATGCCTACGGCATACACTGTCAGCATTTATCATTGCACCAGCAGTTCTTGTGAACTGCTGGTGCAATGCTGCCCCCAGCAGATTCACGGCCAATCAGCCGCTAGCAGGGGGTGTCAATCAACCCAATCGTATTCGATGGAGTTGACTTCTGTCCGCTACCTCAGAGCAGGTTGACAGGTTATGGAGCAGCGGTATTTAGACCAGCGCTTCATAACTTCTGTTTCCAGTGAACCTTCAGAGCTTGATAAATTGACCACTGAAAGTTAACCAAAAGGAAAACAACAATTGTATGTAATGCCATACATGGTAACAACCGTTACTAGTGTATCACATGTATCAATAATGTGAACATGTATCAGTACATTTATCAGTATAGTTAACTCGTGTAGCGAATCCAAGCTATAATGTAAACTTAAACTCAGCTGATCATTCACAAAACAATAAAGCACCTTAGAACAAAAGCGGATAGTAAGATAAATAAAACCACTCACATGTAAGAACATTTCCTGGTAATATAGCTGCAATCAGAGAATTCCAACCGGGTCACGGGTCAAACCGAATCAAATCAGCTATGATCATAATGTGCACAAAGAATGTTAACTACCACTTTTAAGTACAACCCACACATAGACACACTTACAAAATATGTAAGATATGTAATATACCGATCGCGAAAACCTCTATGTACTGTGCAGACAATGTAGAAATGAAATAAGGACACAAGATTAACAGCTAGACTGACACGGACCGCATATATACCAGTCTTTCATGCTAGCAAATCATTATGTGAGAAGCCATACTTACAATCAGCAAAATACACTGTATACCAAGTGTGTATACACAACTGATGCTCAGTCTAGACCAGGGATAGGCAAGGTGTCCGTACATGGACACTGGTGTCCGTGACTAGCCCTTGCAGTGTCCGTCACAACCTTAGTATATGTTTTGATTGAATAATAGGAATAAAAAAAAAATTGTAGTGTGAATAAAGTTAGTGGCTTGTCAAGAGACTGCTAGCGATATTGGGTGATAAGTTATGGAATAACTAAAGCCTGAGTGAAATACTGGATGTGTATCTGCATCTGTATAATAACACCCAGCTATATACAAAGACACAGTAGTGACACTGGCACATGGGTATAGCCAGAGGAGGGCTGGTTATAGGATCAGTGGTATCTGCATCAGTATAATAACACCAAGCACTATATAATGACACAGTAGTGACACTGGTTCATGGGTATAGCCAGAGGAGGGCTGGTTATAGGATCAGTGGTAGCTGCATCAGTATATTAACACCAAGCACTATAAAATAATGTTTTTAATTTAAAATGTACCTTGGTGTCCTTCACTAAGGTCTGTAATTTGGAAAATGTCCGCCAAAGCCTTTGTCTGTGCCTATCCCTGGTCTAGACTCAATCAAAACCTTTAGTATATCACAATCTTAGAGGTCAAAAAATAAAAATGCATTAAAAACTATGAACAACAAGACAAGAAAAATAAACTTTTCATGACCATTAAAGGAAAAATGGTACCGACCGAGTGCATGCAATGCACTAATCACAAGATGCTGGAATATACTTCACCATGCTGATCCTAGAAGGAAAATCGGCAGCAGAGCAGATAGATACATATTGCCAAACCATCAGCTAACACCATTCCCCAATTTTTTATAAATGCAAACATAATGTAGCAATTAATAGAATAATGCATAGTCCAGATGTACATTAAGGCCAACTGGGGAGAGAGTATTGACGCTAAAGATCCAACTGGACTCACATTTAAGGAGTTCTTTATCCCTATCTCCCCCACGTTTCAGGTGGGCTCCTGTATTAATAAGCATAGAACATATGGAAGAGATGGAATGCTTATGCTCCAGAAAGTGTCTGGCCACAGGCTGGTCTGAGCGTCCATCCTTAAATGCAGCCCTAATCACACTTATGGTTTGCAAGTCTCTCCCTGAAAGAGGTGCAGGTCTTACCCACATAAAACCGGCCACACGGGCAGGACAGAAAATAAACCACATGATCAGATGTGCAAGTTAGACAGTGTCTTATCTGGTAAGATTTCACTCTGCTGGGATGGTGGGATTTTTCTCCAGTTAGTATTGTGTTGCAGGTTACACAGCTGCCACACTTATAGCACCCATTTTTGGATCTTTGCAACCAGGACTGTTCCCTCTTCCAAGGATCGGTCTTCATCAACAATGTTTTAAAGCTGCACCCGCTTCTACTCAGGGTGGTGGAGGAGTGTTAATGAATGGTAGTGTCAGAT
This sequence comes from Bombina bombina, assembly GCF_027579735.1. Classification (NCBI taxonomy): domain Eukaryota; kingdom Metazoa; phylum Chordata; class Amphibia; order Anura; family Bombinatoridae; genus Bombina; species Bombina bombina. Next base: position 585,244,658 of record NC_069501.1, on the reverse strand, counting down.
CTTTGCTAATCAGAGGCCAACTAGTAGATATTTGCTATAAGTGTGCCTAAAGGAAACTGATAGATATGCGTCTGTGTCAGTCTAGCTAATTATCTCATGTCCTTATTCTTATTTCATTTCTACATTGTCTGCACAGTACATATAGGTTCTCGTGATTGGTGTTTTACATATCCTCCATATTTTGTAAGTGTGTCTATGTGTGGGTTGCTGTCACGCTATCACTTTAAATTTCAAAGTCAAATGTATGGAACACAACTGCGGAGGTCTGCAATAACAGAGCTTACTTAAATATGATGATTTGTATCACTTCAGATTGGATATAAAACATAGAGGTGAAATATCTCTTTAAGAAGTGAGTATATTTGATATTTGTAACCTTTAGACGTAACTGACAGAAATAGTATGAGAGATTTCTGTTCCATTACTTAGTGAGAAAGAGCTGTGATACTGTAGCAATAATGTAACAATCTCTTGCTATATGACAAGCTGCAGCGGCTGATAGTTGGTTCAGCGTGCAGAGAGACTAACCTCACAACTCTGATACCAATCCGTCTGCTCTGTGACGTCGGAGCTCAGTAGCGAGTGGGAGGAGTTTGGTTCCGGTTTGTTTGTCCGGTGTATGTCTTCAAATTAACGATAGTGTTCAGTAAGTCTAAGAGAGTGAGCAAGGCAGAAGGAACATCGAGGGACAATGGTAAACAAATTTTTACTTGCCAGCTGGTTGCGATCCTCTCAGAGGGAATGTAGCGTTGCGGTTTGAATGCCACTTAGGTTAATTATCTGCAGTTCATTTGGTTTATGGAAATTGAATTCCATATAGAAGGGTAACAAAGTAAATCCTTGTAATCCAAAACAAATCTTTATTAAAGTTGTTTTTCAGCAGGAATTTCCTGAGGCTCAGGAGTAGATCAGTTGTAGGACTGTTCACTACAAACGTATATCAATTACTAAGCACCTGTGTAAAGGTGCGTGAGAGTTTTATGGAAAAGGTAGGAGGGGTAATCTTAGAGGCTGAAGCTTAAAGAGACAGTACAGATGTTACCATAATCCTGACAGTTGCACTTAAAAGTGGTAGTTAACATTCTTTGTGCACATTATGATCATAGCCGATTGGATTTGGTTTGATCCATGACCCGGTTGTATTCTCTGATTGCAGCTATATTACCTGGTGGTAGTTAATATTTGGAATACCGGCTGATGAGGCCTGTTTGTCGGGAGTGTGGCTGTGATGCCGCTGTAAAGAAATGTTCGTACATGTGAGTGGTTTTATTTATTTTACTATCCGCTTTTTTTCTAAGGTGCTTTATTGATTTGTGAATGATCAGCTGAGTTTAAGTTTACGTTATAGCTTGGATTCGCTACACAAGTTAACTTATTATTTATACATGGGATACACTAGTAACAGTTGTTAGCATGTATGGCATCACATAGGATCTTTGTTTTCCTGTTGGTTAACTTTCAGTCTGTTACTTTTATTTCTGATCTTTCTTGCAACTTTGAATTATCGCCTGTTGATTATGCTGTATTACCCTGAAGTCGTACATTTTCTTTATCTTATTGATTGTGCCCCATCGGTAGTACTCGCTATGTCGTTGGATGCATTTGTTAGATTTTTATAGTGCATGATGATTGGATCCGAGTGGGGATTTTTTTTTATTTGGTGCTAATCGTGGCATTATGTTATCAGCTCTCATGAGCGCTATTCAAGTCATGTAGTTAGTAGGTCTACAAGCTCTTATACATATTGAAATACTGAAATGCTGCCATATTAAAACTCTGAAATGCAGACATATTTGATACGAGGAGATTAATAATCGTGATATCCTCTTATTAGTTAAACTGCTTTAGGATGGACGCAGTTAGTAGATTCTGTTGCTCTCTGTATTCTGATTAGTGGTTGGTGATGCATTCAGGCTGTAACAACTTAAGTGTGCTGATTCTACTAACCTTTGGTAGCACTTTAGACCACAGTTCTCTTTGCTTGCACTGTTTTACAATAGGTTTTGTTTGTTTTTTATGCTCTGATTTATGTCTTGTTTAAATTTTTGGAGTGTGGGGTTGTGGGGCGTTATCACTGTATATTTTATATGGGTTGTGTGTAGTTTTAAATTGTCTTTTTTTGTTTGTCTTTTAGAACATATAGTCTTGAGAAAGGCCTATTATAGGGTCGAAACATCGACTTGTGATCTATGCTTTTATGATTTTGAAATAAAGATTTGAATATAATCTAAGAAAGTCCTGTGAGCGCCCTTCTATGAGAAGACTTTTATATATCATTGCTCAATGCAATATTCTTGTTATTTTGATATATATATATATATATACAGTGGGACAAAAAAGTATTTATTCAGCCACCAATTGTGCAAGTTCTCCCACTTAAGAAGAAGAGAGCGGCCTGTAATTTTCATCATAGGTATACCTCAACTATGAGAGACAAAATGTGGAAACAAATCCAGACAATAACATTGTCTGATTTGGAAAGAATTTATTTGCAAATTATGGTGGAAAATAAGTATTTGGTCAATATCAAAAGTTCATCTCAATACTTTGTTATATATCCTTTGTTGGCAATGACAGAGGTCAAACGTTTTCTGTAAGTCTTCACAAGGTTGTCACACACTGTTGCTGGTATGTTGGCCCATTCCTGCATGCAGATCTCCTCTAGAGCAGTGATGTTTGGGGCTGTCGCTGGGCAACACAGACTTTCAACTCCCTCCAAAGGTTTTCTATGGGGTTGAGATCTGGAGACTGGCTAGGCCACTCCAGGACCTTGAAATGCTTCTTAAGAAGCCACTCCTTCGTTGCCCGGGCGGTGTGTTTGGGATCATTGGCATGCTGAAAGACCCAGCCACGTTTCATCTTCAATGCCCTTACTGATGGAAGGGGGTTTGCACTCAAAATCTCACTATACATGGCCCCATTCATTCTTTCACGTACACGGATCAGTCGTCCTGTTCCCTTTGCAGAGAAACAGCCCCAAAGCATGATGTTGCCACCCCTATGCTTCACAGTAGGTATGGTGTTCTTTGTTTGCAACTCAGCATCCTCTCTCCTCCAAACACGACAAGTTGAGTTTCTACCAAACAGTTCTACTTTGGTTTCATCTGACCATATGGCATTCTCTCAATCCACTTCTGGATCATCCAAATGCTCTCTAGCATACTTCAGATGGGCCCGGACATGTACTGGCTTAAGCAGGGGGACACGTCTGGCACTGCAGGATCTGAGTCCCTGGCGGCGTAGTGTGTTACTGATGGTAACCTTTGTTACACTGGTCCCAGTTCTCTGCAGGTCATTCACTAGGACCCCCCGTGTGGTTCTGGGATGTTTGCTCACCTTTATTGTGATCATTTTGACCCCACAGGGTGAGATCTTGCATGGAGCCCCAGATCAAGGGAGATTATCAGTGGTCTTGTATGTCTTCCATTTTCTAATTATTGCTCCTACACTTGATTTCTTCACACCAAGCTGCTTGCCTTTTGCAGATTCAGTCTTCCCAGCCTGGTGCAGCTCTACAATTTTGTTTCTGGTGTCCTTCGACAGCTCTTTGGTCTTCACCATAGTGGAGTTTGGAGTGTGACTGTTTGAGGTTGTGGACAGGTGTCTTTTATACTGATAACAAGTTCAAACTGGTGCCATTAATAAATGAAAGAAGAAGATACAGGTCTGTGAGAGCCAGAAATCTTGCTTGTTTGTAGGTGACCAAATACTTATTTTCCACAATAATTTGCAAATAAATTCTTTCCAAATCAGACAATGTGATTGTCTGGATTTGTTTCCACATTTTGTCTCTCATAGTTGAGGTATACCTATGATGAAAATTACAGGCCTCTCTCATCTTCTTAAGTGGGAGAACTTGCACAATTGGTGGCTGACTAAATACTTTTTGCCCCATCGTATATATATATATATATATACATACACAGTGTATATATAACAGTATATGTATATATATATGTCTATATGTGTTAATATGTGTATATATATATACATATATACACATACTGTTATATATATGAATGTAATACTTTATTTTAATGTACTATATTTCTTTTTGGTTTACTTTTTTTTTAACCCTTATACTTTACGAAAGGTTCTCGTCTCTAATCTGTTTTACTTTCGATTTGCAATATGAGCTCTAGTTATCGCAGTTGTGATATTGCTTATTGTGACCTGCACAAACTTAAGCACACCACTTGTAATCTAGCCCTATCTGTTTTATCCAAATCACTTTTGTCAAATACATTTCTTCTGCCACAAACTTGTCATCAAATCCTGCAATGTCCATGACTTGTTTCAAGCTAATCTTTTAGCCAAAGTCAACTGACAGCTGACTATATATGCACAGCTGGAAACTGGGGCGATAAAACATTATCCTGTAGGTTACAACATTACATGCACTCTTCCTGAAACATAGTTCACAGCTTGACATCTTAGTCATGGGTGCATACTGAGTTTATAAATACTATCAATAGGGAATGCACATCTTCCAAATTTACCCCTTATCTGCTGCATGGATATTTTGCATCTTCTCCACACAGAGACTGCACAACTATATCCATATCTAGAATGTTCAGGAAATTACATTAAGCTTCAGGTTTATCTGTGGCTGACTCAAACTTTAAATGATCAATTAAGGAATCAACAATCAACAGAATATCATCCAGTTAGTTATTTACAATGACAAACACAGACTCTTCTCTGCTGCCAATGTAAAGAGAAGTGAAAACCCCATAATAATGCAATTAGTCTCAGCAGCATGTCTAAATGGTGACTTAATGTGCAACTTAAATACCATTTCTCTTTTCTGACACAAAGTACCATCTCCTCTAAGTGGTTCTCCTTGTCTATATCATTGTTTACATTTTAGCTCTTGGGGTCATGAGGTGCCTTATCGGCATATATTTTAACATATCATTTTATGAACCATACTACAAATAGAAATGGACTATTCAAGTAATGAGGGAAAGGTGATGTAGAAAAGGAATGGACAGATTAGAAACCAAAACAATAAAACATTCTATACAGTAGGAATTTAACCTGGCACGAAGGAAGTGTAAACCAGGACTAAACGTGAAATAAACACTGAATCAACACATTACAACGCAAAAATAAAAAAGGGATACAAGTAAAAAGTAACAGCAAAATAGCAATTTAAAAAATATACTGGTTTATACAGAAAAAAACTGAATGAAATAGGCAGTACATGGGAATCAGTTATGTTACTTGTCCTTTTTACAGTATACTTTTTTCTTCTTCCTCTAACAACATCGTTAGTGCAGAGATGTTCCTTTTTCACTTCTCATGGGAGTTATGATTCCATGGGACAAGTTCTACTGATTTCCAGCCTGGACTTACTTTGTACCCTACTTGACCAATCATCACAATGACCTCATTCTTAAAACAAAAGATAGAGAAGTAACAACTGTATTACATTTATTATAAACAGTATGAATGTCAGGTTAATCACTGATCATAAAAAGAAAAAAATTGTGGTTAAAAACAAACACCTTATTAACATATATACAGACACACCAAATTACTGCAATTGGAATAATAAGAAAGTGGGATAATTCCGATTATCCTAATTTGTGAAGGTATAATCTAGATTTTATTAAAGACACAGAGACAAGTATTTTGCATATCTTTCTTTATACTACTCAATGCAGCATTTAAAAGTAATGATACAGAAGTAAATGAATTCAACATTAAAACAATAAGGATAAAACAGAGTTAACATAAGTAACCAATGAAATGGGAACTTTGGAAAACACAGAACAAATAGACCAATAGGATGAGTCATAGCTTCCATAAACTGTCCAATACGTTCCCCGACTTCCTCTTTCTTGTCTGACCCTGAAAAATCAAAAATGAATAATAACAGATGAAAGTTCCAACATTAGAAGAAAATTAATCAGAAGTATCAAAATCCAGCCGGAAATGAAGAAACTTCTTTTAATTCCATGTCACAGAGATGAACAAGGCAAACAGGATTCTCTGAACAATGAGAAGAAATTCCCAAGACTGAAATGGCTTGATTGTAGCGAAGAATGAAGAGGAATGAAACCACCTTTAAGTAGGTCTTCATAATTAGTTGGCAACTGAAACCAAACAAAATTTTAATAATGAGAAAATAAGGGAGGGTACAAAGACAAAGGGTGGGAAAATACTTGTCTCTGTGTCTTTAATAAAATCTAGATTATACCTTCACAAGTTAGGATAATCAGAGTTTTATTACGAGACTCCTATTTTGCTAGTTTAAAGCAAATTTAACAAAATAAATTATTAGCTGGATGATGAATGGGCTTGAAATAAAACTGTTTGAAAATGGAATCGGAAGACCAATCTGCAGAAATTAAAATTTGTTGAAGAGGAAAAATACTATATTAACATCTCCAAACAACGCATAAAATAAATTTGACTACTGGAAGAGTGAGTGAAACCTGTAATGTTCCTTTTCTGGCTTAAATATATTCGGGATTCACCGCACAACAGCGTTGCATTCTGAGGCCTATTCTGCACTTTTTAGATCTCAGCCTGAGCAGAGTACACAGAGAATCAGCAAGCATCCTGTATTACAGCCTAGATATATAAATACCTGAAGGGGACAAAGTTCCTATATATTACTATGATGGAGATTGCTGATCTTTTGCTACAACTGGCACATAAGATGGATGGACATTTTAGTTCCTTTGTGAGAACACTGAGAGGCGAGCATGGCGGTAATCCAGATGAAACTACATCCGATGTTCTGCCACAGCCCTTATCTGGATCATATGGAGAGACGGAGCAAGTTGGACCCTATACTGCTGATATCGGGGGGCAAGTTAGCCTAGAAAGGCGACATGATAGCAAGACAACCCCATACTCTATACTGTCATGCTCCGAATGCTGTGTGATGGCGGCACAACTTTCTATTCCTAACCCGGACACAGAGGCACTAACCTCTCGCCCTCCAGTGATGCGGCCGGTCTCTGGAGGAAATTGGGCACAAGCTGGCTCTAAGTTACAGCCTTTCACTGTCACATCACCATTTACAGGTCCCGCTCCACACGCATCTTGGGCGGACCTTCAGCTCTCCATTCAGGAAAACTTGGGCCTCGGTGAGTTCCCAGACTTAAGAGACACAATGCTGCTGTTTAGTGGGGAAGCCCATGACCTTAGTACATCAGAACTTGTAAAGCTCCTCTCACCTAAGGCTTTTGTGGGACCGGAGTTTTTGTTAACTTCACACAGGGAGGTCCGGGTACAGGAATTGAGTTTGTCTGACACCCTCCGTTGCTGGAGACATATCCGTGACAACATTCAGTCACTAAGAAAACACCTTCATAAGCACCATGGCAGCTATTTGGAGAAAGGGGGTATAGGATGACTTTCTCTTAACGGTAGCAGATTTCGACAAAACTGGCACTGAAATCCTTTGCAGAGTTCCCTCTTATCTATTGCATTTGTTCTCTACAGACTGACTGCCACTGCATTTCTTTAGTTGTATGCTTGCATTGGTATTAATGTTGCTGTTCTTTACCTCTGGATTTATTGTTACTACCCCCCATGTACTTTATTACCCTCAGTGTTTTACATTCTCAATGTAAAGTTAACCCTTGGAAATGTTTACTATGATGCTCCCTTACTTTTTAGAAAATGGTATTTTGGAGAATAGCAAACCTATTTTTATCCTCAGGACATGACTGTGCACGTTAAAGGGTTAAGATGTTACATACACCGCAAACCCTGAATTTCTACATTTGATTTTTAGGATTACCCCACATAATCCTATTTCTAGACAGGGTTAGAATTTGCTCTACCGTTGATTTATATACATCCTGGTAAACTTTACCTATTGCAAGTGTTTTATTGCTACTGCTGATTTAAGTATAGGGGCATGTTATTCCACCCTCGTATACTTTCTATAGTGTATATAGCACATAACATATATGAAGATTGCCCATTACCTAAAGATCTACCTATATTCAAATTATGGGCACTACAAGTAACCTTTCATGTACCCTGACTTCACAAGGGTTTTACACAAATCTGCCCTGCTAGGGGAGCACCCCAGCTTTTGTTATTCACTTATATGATATGTGACATCTGTATATTTATTCTTGGTACCATCTTGCTAATCACATATGTCTTCAGGTTTGCCTTAAATAACTGTTTAGTGTATAAGGTAATATTATAACTATAACTCAGAGTCAGTGACAGTACAAAACATCTAGCAACTATTGGTAATTTATATGCATTCTATGTTTTACTTATTATGTTGTCATTATGGCTGTGGTACAATCTTGAATATGTGTTTAAGATCCTTTACTGTACAAGCCAAAATGTAATGCTGAACTTTCAACTCATGACAGGTTAGGAGCTATAACTATTTTGACTGTAGATATTTCTGCAACCTTAGGTTACTTGCCCTCCAATTTGTCTGTGATATTATGCTACCAGTAAATGTAAGTAGATAATGTCTGATGCTAACCCTGAATGAGCACGAGCTATCTGTCATGCAGATAATTAATGCCACCTAACCCTATTTTTCTTTTAATTATACCGATCACTGATATGATGTTACTTTATCTTGATAACTATAAATATAAGAGGAACTTATAACCTGCTACTCACTCACTCCCTGGGCTGCCATGCTGAGATTTGATGGTACTATTCTCCCTTGTACGTTCTAAAAAGTTTACATATAGTGATGTTATATTTATATACCAGGCATGTGGGACTCCCAAATAGGCGGTGACACTAACCTAGATACATGAGAATTTCTCACCTCACCACAATAGCCAGCATTAGACCCACCAGCGGTTTACTATATAGGGCCAGATCATATTGGCGTGTTTGAAGCCCTTTGTATCTCCATAAGTGTTTCCTAGCTTCTAGGTTAAATAGCGTCACTAACTTTATAAATTTGAGATAGATATCCTGCCTAGTTTACTTTGTTAATGAGCCTTAGATATGTCTATATATCCTTAACTAGTTGAATCCTATATGCCTGCAAGATATAAGGGCGATTATGTATTAGGAGTGTTCTGTGGTAGCTCATAGTTTATGTTTGAGCCTAAACATTGGTTTTAGCACAATGCTACAATCTACTGATTACCCCCAAAAGCCCCTGAGGTACAATATTGTTAAGATTAATGAACCCATCAGATTAAAACTTCCGCTAAAGCTTCAATATACTTTCCTATCCGTCACTAACCCAACCCCTGTTAACATACTGTATTATAGCTCCTTAGACTTCTCAAGTTGCCACCTGGCATATGGTCCTCGCTAACTTTGTTAAAACACCCTTTGAGGCCCTACTATGTCCATTTAAGACGTCAGCATACAAAGATATATAAAGGTATTTACACATATGGCTCCGCTCCTCCAACCCCCCCTTATACTAAGAGCGGTGCTTATCCGCTGAAAATCCCCCACCCCCCATAATGCATACTCAATCTTTTTTCTTTTTGCAGCTCCTGAAGAGCTATCCATCTGACCACCAGTAATCTGATATATAAATTGGCCATTTGGCCCAAAAATGAGTATTTAATAGGTCAGTCGCTCATGCTACTATATTATAAAACGAGGTTCTATCTGCCTATCTATGTTGAATACTATAAATATTGAAATATGTTGTTCAATTGTATTTATATTCTTTTATGTTATCAAAAGGCAATTCATGTCTTATGTTTTATGTTTATTGCACAAAACCTCAATACAAAAATAAATATAAAAAAAAAAAAAAAAAAAATTGTTGAAGAGGGGCTGCTTTAAGAAAAGCTTTGGATGCAGCGGAACCTCTGACAGAATGGACAGAAAAAATAGAAATATCAATGCCAGCTTCTTTCATAACCCATTTCACCCATCGAGAAATAGAAGTATTAGTGACAGGAGCATGAGGAGGAATAAAAGAGATACAGAGTTGATTAGAAGATGACCATCTGAAAAGAAAGGTTTTAGATTCATAATCTTTAAGACATTTGACAACACAAAGGGACGGTTCAGAAGGTAAGTAGGGGTAAAAAATAGAAGAAGAAAAAGTTTTAGTTCTACGAGATAAGAAAAAGGTGACACCTTCAGGAGAGAAAAGTTTAGAATTAAAATCTAAAGCACCAACGTAAGAAACTCTACGAAAAGAAATATGACATAATAAGGTAGCTAATTTAGCAGAAAGTTGTTTCAGAGAAAGCAAATTATTAGAAGGCCAAGATTTAAAGAGGAAGAAAATCTTATTTACATCCCAGAAAAAAATTATACTTAGGAATTGGAGGGCGTTTTAGTCTAATGGCTTTTAAAAGTCTACAAATAAGGGGATGTTGACCAATAGGAAAATTATTTAATAGAGCATGTTTAGCCGAAATTGCCGAGCAATACAAATTTATAGATCTGTAAGCCAAACCTGATTCAAAAAGAGACGTTAAGAAATTAATAATATGGTTTATATCAGCTGAAAGGGGATCCAAGTTCCTAGCCATGCACCAGCTAGACCACTTTGTCCATGCATAAAAATAGGATTTTCGGGTGCCTGGGGCTGAAGATTCTCGCATGAGAGTCTTAGCCCCTTCAGAAAGTTAGCCCCTTCGAGAGGAGAGGAATCCCCGAAATTGACCAAGCTATGAGACGAAGGGAATCTTGAAGACTGAGATTGTGAAAATCTCCTTCTGGATTGGTTAACAAGTGTGGAAGATGAGGGAGAAGTATAGGAAGATTGAATGACATTTCCAGAAGAGCAGGGTACCACAGTTGAGTCGGCCAAAGAGGGGTTATTAGAAGAAGGGAAATTTTGTCTCTGCGAACTACAGAAATTGTTCTTGAAATCATTGAGAATGGAGGGAAGGCATAGGCTCCTTGAGGAGGCCAAAGTTGGAGAAAAGCATTGATTGCCGCTGCTTCTGGGTCTGGTCTCCAACTGTAGTAGGGGAGAATTTGGAAATTTAGATGAGACGTGAAAAGGTCGAGAGTGAAGGGACCTCTGAGGTGAGACAGAGAAAGAAAAACATCTCTGTCGAGTCTCCAATTGCTGAAATCCACCAAATAACAGGAGCCTGTGTTTGAAAGACCTGGAATGTACTCTGTTTTCACAGAAATATTCTTGTCCAAACACAGATGAATGAAATCTTTGGTAATATTTGAAAGATCTCTGGACTTTGTATCCCCCCAAGCGGTTGACGTAATGAACTGCAGAGATATTGTCCATGTGAAGTAAAATGGTAACTGGAGAGGAGTTCTTCACAAAACTCTTGACAGCGAAAGAACCCGCTAGAAGTTCTAAACAATTTATATGGAATCATTTCTCCTCCAGAGACCATTTTCCTCCTGTGATGGAGGGGCCGCAACGAGAACCCAAGCCGGACCTGCTGGCGTCGGATTCGATAACAAGGTCTGGAGAATTGCCAAAAATAGCTCTCCCGTTCCAAACCTCCATATGAGAAAGCCACCAGGAGAGTTCCTCCTTGGCCTCCGGAGACAGTTGGATTAAATGAGAATAAGATAATGCTTTCTGTAAATGGCAGATTTTGAGACGTAATTCCCGATAGTGAAGGGGAACAGGAAAAATAGCCTGAATAGAGGATGAAAGTAACCTCACTATTCTGGCTATATTCCTGATAGGAGTGAATTGAGATTTGAGAGTACGAGTTATTTCTTTCTTGATATTCTTTATCTTGTCTGGAGGAAGACTGAGAATGGCTTTGGAAGTATCTATGGTGAAACCTAGAAAGATAAGAGAGTGAGTAGGAGTCAGGACATATTTCTGTTTGTTTATTAAAAAGCCTAGATTATCTAGAAGATGAATGGTAAGGGATAATTGATTTTGAAGAAGAATGAAATTCTGGTTCATAATCAGAATATCGTCTAGATAAATAATTAGACAAACTCCTCTGAGTCTTAACCAGGCCATAACAGGTTTTAGTAATTTTGTAAAAATCCAAGGAGCAGAATAAAGGCCAAAAGGGAGACAAGTAAAACTCTGAGGCAATCTCTTAGGAGATGAATTCCTTCCATCTTGAAATGATGATAGGAAACAAAAGCGTTTATATCTCTCAAGTTTATGACAGGTCTGAATTGACCGTTTTTCTTTTTTACAAGAAAAAGATTGCTTAGGAAAATATCCTGAGAAAAATTGACAATTTGGATGGCTTGTTTTTGAAAAAGAGTTGAAACTTCTGATTGAACCAGAATTTGATCCTCTTTTGAAAATTGAATGGGACGAGTTCTTAAAATTTGAACAGGAGGAGAGGAAAACTCTTTCAAAACACCTTGAACTGTTTGAAGAATCCAAGGGTCTGAAGTTATTAGACTCCAATTTTGAGCAAAAAGAGCGAGTCTGCCACCATGATTTTCTAGGAAAGAAGGAAGGGAAGAAGGAAAGGGAAAACTTACCTGAAGGGGGGCGAGATCTTGCCCTGGATCGCTGACCCCTTTGGAACCATGGTCTGGAACGAGACAGGAAGAACTGGGAAGTAGAGGTATCTTGAAAAGATTGTTGGAAATGTTGCTGGAACTGCTGTTGGTATTGGAATTAAGGTCTAGATTGATAGTTTGTGTGGCCAGGAAAGCGACCTCAGCCTTTCCCGGCCCTGTCGGAAAAACTGCTAGGGTAAAAAAATTTATGAACTGAAGTTCTTACCTTATTCAAATTTGAAAAAGTATTAATATAGTTATTAAGTTCTTTTAGAAAAATGTCTCCGAAAAGAAGACCATTAGACTCAGAATCCAACTCATTTACAGCATTGTCACAAACTTTAGGGTCAATTTTGCGTAGAATATTTTTTCTACGTTCAATAATCATAGCGGAGTTAGTGTTCCCTATGAATGAGAGAATTCTTTGAACCCATTCTCTGACCAAAAAGGGGTCCAGAGAGGAATTTTCAATAACAGCCTGTTCTGAAATTTTAAAAAGTTTTGAAATAGGGCCAACCGAATCTAAAAGTTTATCTTGGCATGTTTTCCATGCCCTATCCATGCCTTTCTTTACTTTATAACCTGGGGAACCTATAAATTTGATGATTTTTGGGTCAATTTCAGGAGTAATACAGGCATTGTTGGGAAGAATGGGGCGACGAGGGCATTCAGCTCTCATTTTATTGTGGGCATCTTTTTTAAGAGGGTTTTTTCATTGAAAATCAATAAAAGTAGCTACATCTAGAGAGGGGCACCATTCAATAGATCTGGGATGGTGTAAATCATCTGCACAAAATCTGGGGTTACCAAGGGAGTCAAAAAAATTTGAATTCTCTTTTTTAGAGGATTTAGGATTTCCTATTTTTTTAAGGATTAGGGGAATCAGATTCCGAAGACAGTTTATCAGATAAATCCTCAAATTCAGAATTAGATAATTTTTCAGTAGAAGAATCAGAATTAGATGATAACATCACTTTCTTAGTTTTTTTTATTAGATAAAGTGTCAGAAATTGTTGATCCCATATGTAACCCCTTGGGATTAGGGGGAGGTTTTGCTGCTGTTTTCCTTCCTTTACCGCCAGGAATTGAAGTGTCAGCAAGAGTCTGACGAGACTTAGAAATTCATTTTTTGCTAGCTAAAACAGAAACAGAACAAGGTCTTTTTCTTTTAAAAGTAGATTTAGGATTAGGCTGATGAGATAGGAGATTAGACATATGAGACATAATTTTTCCCATAGAATTATCAATCATCATTTGTACAGACTGAGCAGTTAAGGGTTCATTTGACTCAGTGGTTTGAGACATATTTATAAATAAATAAAATAATAAGAGCAGATAAGAACTTCAGTATAATAAATTTAAACTAATGGATTAATATATTATAAAAATAATGTTCTGGGCTATATGAATTTTACATTAAAAAAACAAGGAATTTCTCTCAGACTGAAAAAATTAAACAATGAAGTCTGCAATAAATATAAATAATATATAAATAACTATTTGCCTCCACCTAGTGGTTATTGAGCACTTAAACCAGAGGAGGAAACAAAGTATGCCAAATATCTGTCACCCGACACGGAGCAGATGAAAAAGCACAGTCGTTATACAGAGTAGTTTAAATGACCACGTCAGAGGGCGGGAAATGGAGGCGGGAAGAACTCAGAGAGAAATTGACGTTACAAGATAGCAGGCGGGCGGACGCTCGAGATGGAGCCAACTGCCAGGAGGATGAAAAAACAAACCGGGGGATAAAAAAGGAAAAAAAAACAGAAGAAAAATGGGTAGAAGTGGCGGTAAAAACCACAGACAATAAAGGTAAATGAAACAGAAAATAAAACTGGGAAATTTAATCAAAATAAAAAATGACAAAATGAAACATGAATGAAATGGAAGAAAAAAGAATGGAAATAATAAAATAAGTAGATGAAAGAGGGAAAAAAAAAAAAAATATATAATATAACAAATATACAATATACAAAATATATTTATTAGAATATTGAAAAATGAGCTTATCCTGCAGCGAGCAGCAAAAGAAAGAAGAATTTGGGGAAAGTATTGGATAGTTTATGGAAGCTATGACTCATCCTGAGTAGTATAAAGAAAGATATGCAAAATAGGAGACCAGATCTTGTAATAAAATCACTACTACTTCTTCATTAATACATTCCAAGACTAATAAATAAATAAAAATAGAGGGCCACAGAACCTGAGGGGTAGATGTGGATGGTAATCGGGAATGTATCTGAGAGAAAGGGAAAAGTGTATCAAGCATCCATACAGATGGCATACAATCTGTGCGCTCAAATGCGTCCTCCTGCCTGCATACTGCTGTGATTTAACACAGTCAGCCGATTTCTAACTCAATTCCCTATAAGTCTTAAATCATGCATACAGCATTTCATGCGGTGTAGACCGCCAAATGTTCACTAATTGTGATGCAAATGATCATATAAACCTTTACTGGCATATCAGCCACTTAGTTAAGGATCACTGTAACCCATTTATACTGTTGCCAAAGATTATGTAACAAGACTGTATTCTCCCAGAGTGGTAACACACACCACTACATTCACTACATAATCTTTGGCAACAGTATAAATGGGTTACATTGATGCTTAACTAAGTGGTTGATATGCCAGTGATGTTTTTTGTTTTTTGTTTTTTAATATTTTTTATTGAGGTTTTGTACAATAAACATAAGACATAGATCGCTTTTTGATAACAGAAAGAGATACAAATACAATTGAACAACATATATCAACAATTATAAAATTCACCATAGATAGGTAGATGGAACCTCGATTTTATAATATATTAGCATAAGTGACTGACCTAGTGAAGACTCATTTTCAAGCCAAATGGCCAATTTATATAGCAGCTAACTGGTTTTCAGATGATTAGCTCTTTGTGAGCTGCAAAAAGAAAAGGAGTAAATATACGTTATGGGGGGGATTTCAGCGGGTAAGGACCGCTCTTAAAATGAGGGGGGTTGGAAGAGTGGAGCCATATGTGTAAACACTTATATGTATCTATATACGGGCATCATAGAAGATAAAGTAGGGCCTCTGGGAATGTTAAAACAGTGTCAGTGAAGGCTATACACCAATTGACATCTCGGGAAATCTAGGGACCTATAAGAAAATGCGTCAACAGGGGGCTGGGTTAGTAACTGGTAGGGTCGTATATTAAACCATTAAGGGAAGCTCAAAACAAAAGGGTTTACTATGTTTGACAATATTATACCTCAGGAAGTTTACCCCTAGCAAAGACATTAGTAGATTCTCAGCTGAGTAAGTAAAATAACAATGACCAGTTACTATACATATTTCATATCTCAGAACCCCCTAGTAGAGTAAATTCAATATAATTAACAGTAGCGACCAATAAACAACAAAAATACACAGATCATTTTGAAGCACCTATGTAATGAAAAGTCACATTACAGGGAGTGCAGAATTATTAGGCAAGTTGTATTTTTGAGGATTAATTTTATTATTGAACAACAACCATGTTCTCAATGAACCCAAAAAACTCATTAATATCAAAGCTGAATAGTTTTGGAAGTAGTTTTTAGTTTGTTTTTAGTTATAGCTATTTTAGGGGGATATCTGTGTGTGCAGGTGACTATTACTGTGCATAATTATTAGGCAACTTAACAAAAAACAAATATATACCCATTTCAATTATTTATTTTTACCAGTGAAACCAATATAACATCTCAACATTCACAAATATACATTTCTGACATTCAAAAACAAAACAAAAACAAATCAGTGACCAATATAGCCACCTTTCTTTGCAAGGACACTCAAAAGCCTGCCATCCATGGATTCTGTCAGTGTTTTGATCTGTTCACCATCAACATTGCGTGCAGCAGCAACCACAGCCTCCCAGACACTGTTCAGAGAGGTGTACTGTTTTCCCTCCTTGTAAATCTCACATTTGATGATGGACCACAGGTTCTCAATGGGGTTCAGATCAGGTGAACAAGGAGGCCATGTCATTAGATTTTCTTCTTTTATACCCTTTCTTGCCAGCCATGCTGTGGAGTACTTGGACGCGTGTGATGGAGCATTGTCCTGCATGAAAATCATGTTTTTCTTGAAGGATGCAGACTTCTTCCTGTACCACTGCTTGAAGAAGGTGTCTTCCAGAAACTGGCAGTAGGACTGGGAGTTGAGCTTGACTCCATCCTCAACCCGAAAAGGCCCCACAAGCTCATCTTTGATGATACCAGCCCAAACCAGTACTCCACCTCCACCTTGCTGACGTCTGAGTCGGACTGGAGCTCTCTGCCCTTTACCAATCCAGCCACGGGCCCATCCATCTGGCCCATCAAGACTCACTCTCATTTCATCAGTCCATAAAACCTTAGAAAAATCAGTCTTGAGATATTTCTTGGCCCAGTCTTGACGTTCCAGCTTGTGTGTCTTGTTCAGTGGTGGTCGTCTTTCAGCCTTTCTTACCTTGGCCATGTCTCTGAGTATTGCACACCTTGTGCTTTTGGGCACTCCAGTGATGTTGCAGCTCTGAAATATGGCCAAACTGGTGGCAAGTGGCTTCTTGGCAGCTGCACGCTTGACTTTTCTCAGTTCATGGGCAGTTATTTTGCGCCTTGGTTTTTCCACACGCTTCTTGCGACCCTGTTGACTATTTTGAATGAAATGCTTGATTGTTCGATGATCACGCTTCAGAAGCTTTGCAATTTTAAGAGTGCTGCATCCCTCTGCAAGATATCTCACTATTTTTGACTTTTCTGAGCCTGTCAAGTCCTTCTTTTGACCCATTTTGCCAAAGGAAAGGAAGTTGCCTAATAATTATGCACACCTGATATAGGGTGTTGATGTCATTAGACCACACCCCTTCTCATTACAGAGATGCACATCACCTAATATGCTTAATTGGTAGTAGGCTTTCAAGCCTATACAGCTTGGAGTAAGACAACATGCATAAAGAGGATGATGTGGTCAAAATACTCATTTGCCTAATAATTCTGCACTCCCTGTATACCGATTATGCTATACTAAAGTTACCCGTGTTAAACGCAGACAAGTAATGGAAGCAGGTGGTAGTATTAGTTTGCAAGCCTATGCCTTAAAGTTAACTATGGATTAGAGGTAATTTTTACACGCAAAGAGAGATGTAAACCTCATTCAGTGAAGAAAAAGTAGTGTATAATGATGGAGTATTTGTCCATATCTAAAACGGTAGACCAGGCTAGTAGCGTACCTAGGCATGATATAAGAGTGTGTATCTAGAGAGGAGTAAACTCTGCAAAATATATATGAGGTATCAGTGAGGCTCTATCTAAAATATATTTAAGTGGCTATGCTAAAGTAGTAATTTAAGTACTCACTTATTATTTAAATAGCGTCAGCTAAATTATTTTAAATACTAGAAACTCCAAAACAAATCTAGTAGTTCATAGGAGGCATAATGTTAAAAGGCTATTCGCTTAACAACCTGTATTAAATAAACATAATCAGATCTGAGCTATGTTCTATAAGGTTAATATAAACAGCACTTCTCTGCAGCAGAGTATTAGGCAATACATATAATATCACTATACCTTCTAAGATATAGCCTAGATGGACCATCCCCAGAAGTAAATTATTGTGTCTAGAGAACATATAGCATCCAGAGCAAGTGTGTTCATTGACTGGTGATTACAGCACATTTGTCAAAGTAGAAGTCCGGCAGTAAAAGGAGCATATATTTATCAATGTATAAATTAAGTTAGTAGTAGTTATAATAGGTTAGGTGACCTCATCAAACTACACAGCTCTAATAAAACAAGTGCCCCAATAATAAGTAACCAGCCTTTAACGCCAACTGTAGGTTCAGAGTAATCAGCTTAAGCCGGTTTCTAGAAACACCTATCACATAGGAGACTACTATAATATAACAACAAATAGGTGCTGTGTATACTTGTGTACAAGTGAATTGTTAGGGCAGGCTAGGTAGTCAAGAATAACATAGGTATGGCACATATCACATACATAAAGGTATACTGTAGTTCAGGAAGGTTATAAGGCTTGATGGGGAGAAACAAAGACTTCATCACAGACATCCCTTTAAAGTAATAGCTTTAAGTACTGATCTACAAAGTATGTTTAATGCCAATAAAAACGGTGATAAGGCTACCAGTGTAATTATAATAGACTACCGATTTGACAAGAGATGTAAAAATACTAAAAAACAAAATAAAAAAAAAAAACCTTCAGTCTTGTTACATGGTTCTATGCAAGAAAAGCACTCCTAGCCATATGTTTAAGGACATCAAACTACAGAGTCAGCATTTGCCATAACATGTATAATAAAGAGACCGACAAACAGTACAAACTATTTTACAAACTTTTCGCTGAAGTACAACATAAATCAGTTATTGAACGGCAATGTTCAATCTTGAGAGTTAACATCATACCAATGCAGCTGTACTCTTAGCTGACACCAGTTCTTTTAGATGGGCTAGCTGCAAGTTGAGCAGGAGGGACTCCGTGGCGAGCACCATTGTTAGGCTGTGGAAATGCTGGCTGAATTTGGGCGACATCGTAGCGGCATGCTGATTCAGGGGTAAGAATAAATATCCCCCGTGAAGCTTTTAACTCTAGTAACAGGTCTTGACTCTCCATCAGAACCTGGACACCACTATCTTTATCTGTGTCTGGAGGGCTCACCTTCCAGCGAGGTAGTAGAGGTGTAGTCAAATTGGTGATAGTCAGGGCTGCATTCCGATTCAGCAGAGGGACCGTTCTGTAATATTGGGTAGCGAGGGGGTTTGCTGAGTGCTCCTGTCTCTGCCAACTTACATCTCGCTCCAGGCAACCAGTCAGCACCTCTGTAGGACTCAGGTAGGGAGGATCAGCTGACCTGCATGCAACCAGTGTGGCATCCGTAGCACAACTGGTATCCTTTAATGGATCTGCTCGGCAGATTGCAGGCTTCTGATGGGCTGGGGAGGTTGCGTCTCCTGGTTCCTCAATATTGCCTAATACATTCCATGTGGCAGCACCGCACATCGTGGAATCCTGCTGGGTAAGAGAAATTGTTTCATCTGGTTCCTCCATATTACTTAAAACATTCCGTGTGCCCATGTCGCAAATGTGCAGCGATAAGCTTTCAAATTGATCCTGCATGTCCTCTCCCAGCCACAACAACAGGGCCCGTACTGTGGTATGAGAAATCTCCATTTTGTTATCTCTGCCGACGTATCCTGATTTCTCCTCAAGTCGTTGGGAAGACCTAGAACCCCATTAACTACAGGTCTCTGTCGGAAGTCCCAATCTCTCGCTACTAATTGCAGCGGTGTCATCCAGTAAGCCACAGATTGTGTAGGGGCTTGGGGAGCTTTCAGGGGTTGTCTGCGTAGTTAGTTTCAAGAGATGATCCGGGTTGGCCTATAGGCCTCAATAGTCGGCAATGCCGTGATGTGTGTACTGATAGTCCTTGGTCCACAAAAAGTCGGTTAATGGACTCACTTACTTTCTTAGTGCCAGTGGATAAAATGAGTGTCCTATGTAGTAAGTAAAGCTGTGATTATGAACATAAAATCTTATTAAATGTTGGAGCTCAAAGCAGATGCGACTGCTCCCTTCGGCTGTTGGCTCAGCCCACCAGTGATGGTTTACATGATAATTTACATCACAATTAGTGAAAGTTTGGTGGCCTACACCACATGAAATGCTGTATGCAAGATTTAAGACTTATAGGGAATTGAGTTAGAAATCGGCTGTCCGTGTTAAATCACAGCAGTATGCAGGCAGGAGGACGCCTTTGAGCACACAGATTGTATGCCATCTGTATGGATGCTTGATACACTTTTCCCTTTCTCTCAGAAATATTCCAAAATACCATCTACATCTACCCCTCAGGTTCTGTGGCCCTCTGTTTTTATTTATTTATTAGTGTTGGAATGTATTAAATGAAGAAGTGGTAGTGATTATCCCACTTTCTTATTATTCCAATTCCAGTAATTTGGTGTGTCTGTATACATGTTAATAAAGTGTTTGGTTTTAACCCCAATTTTTCTGATATATAGAGTACCTAATTCAGTGGTTGGCTTCAATGCCACAAATCCTATTTTCTGTCCCTAACATAATATTTAATCAATGATCATACCTGTGTGCCCTCATATGAAATATCTTTCTATTTTTTCTTTTATGATGGGTAAACTTGTCTGTCAGGTAGTACAAAGGAGAACAGGAAGCCATTTAGCTGAGAAACACAAAGAAGCAATTCTCCATAACCAACTTGAGATAATAGCCTACATTAAAATACACTCATGATGTTGCCAAGGAGCCTGTTGATAATGGGGAGATCAATTTCAAAATGATTTGAACATCACTTTGCCTATTTTTTCCAGCCCTTCATATGTGACTAATTTTTTGCCAATAATCTCTATAGTTGTGTGAGGTGTCCAATTCATGATGACTTGCATATCAAATACGAACTGCTAGCAACATGCAAAATCAATAACTAAATCTTCAACAGTTTGTTATGTTTGTAATGGTAAATTATTTGCATATCTGTTTTGTTATGGTAATGTTATATATTTATGTAACAATATTTTTTGATTAATGGAATTATGAATATTAATAATCAATCATAAAATTATTGTCAGCAAAAGCTCCAAATAATATAGTAGAAATTCTATCAGTACACCAGTGAAGTATCAAATCTCTGTAGTATACTCCAAAATAACACTGTTGAGATATCTATAAACTTGACAATAAAAGTATCATTAAATATTATGTAGTAAATGAATATCACCTATGACCAGATATATATATCAACTGATTATTACAACCTCAAGGTAATTCAACACGCTATAAAAACCTTTAGGTCAATTAATATTTAAGGGAATGATCTGTTATCCTGTGTATGGATTATACTATCTAGAAGTTAACCTTAACTCAAAAATTAATTTTGTATCAAATATCACAATTAAAGTTTACTTGAACAATTTATAACATTAATCTAATGCAAAAATATGGATTAATGATTTAACAACACTTGATTAACAAAATATATCCTAATGTTATAATAAGAATCTTAGCTCAAATTCAATAAGGCTAATGGAATGGAGATTGTTGTTCAACAACTAGCCTTATATCACTTCAAATAATCAATCAGAGAAATGTATATATTATCAACACATAACCAATTCATGTGCAATGCTTAAAAGATTTCACAGAAAATTAAGAATGAATTTATAAGTATGGACTGCAAAACCCCTCTTTTTAATACTAAAGTTACTTAGCACTAATATAATTATTTATAGGGGTCTATTTATATATGTGTGGTCAGACATGATCCGCTATAGTGAACCATGTCTGCCGAACATCGATAAATGCCGATAGCATACGCCGTCGGCATTTATCATTGCACCAGCAGTTCTTGTGAACTGCTGGTGCAATACCACCCCCTGGCTGCTAGCAGGGGGTGTCAAACAGCCCGATCGTACATGATCGGGCGCATTGCTATACGCCACCTCAGAGGCGACGTATGAGTTTAGGAGCAGCGGTCTTAAGCCCTGAAGGCTCGTGCAGAAAAAAGGGGAACATGGGGCCATTCGGCCCTTGTTAAATAGATCCCATAGACTAATTTTTGTCTTTTCTGTTGCGGCATGTTTTCCGCTGATCTTGTATTATTGTTTATGGCTACCATGACAACTAGTTCTGACGCCATGACGTCATTGTGTACGCATGCGCTATTACGTCATTTACGCAATGCGCAGTTGTGAGATACACGCTACTGAGTTACCATGGACACGTGTCTATGCTTGCGGTCTATGTCCGACATTATGGCATACAGCTGAGCTAATCATCTTTGTATTTGGCGTTTTTTTGTGCTGCATCTGATTGGTGGGTGGGGGTATTTAAGGGTTTATTTGTGTATGTTGTATTATGCCTGATTTATCTTCATGAACTGCTGCATGTGACCAAAGCTCCAGTGGGAGCTGAAACATTATGCTTTTTTGGCATTAAAGGAAGGTGTGTTGTTCAAATCTCGTGTGCTGGCTTTCTTTGCGAGGGACTACAGGGATCATCACCAGGTCTTGTCCTTATGCAATACACACTGTTGTGTGTATATATATATATATATATATATATATATATATATATATATATATATATATTATATACTTCCTACTGATAATGTCTTAAGATATGTACTTAAGAGTCATATTTCTATTAGGAGATTTAAAAGGATTTTAATAATTCTAGTACCATGTTAAAAAATTAATATTTCAGTAAGTTTAATTATTTTTAATTTCTTATTCTGATATTATATCGCCACATTTTCCAGTTATCTCTATATTCTATACATACCTGCAAGTAGAATTCTGTTGGAACTAATATCATTATATATATATATATAGTTGATTTTATTATTATAGACTATTTAATATATATATTTTATTTCATCATTTCACACATCTTAATACATTTTGAGTGTATGGACTCATGTCTATGATAATATTCATAGGACAGCTCATTTAGTATGTATTCATTTCCAAACCTCATTTGTATACCAGATCTCTGAAACAGTTTGCCAAACATTTTAAATTCACCCATACAGTTAATTATTTATTTACTTAATATTTAATATATATTGTGCAACATGTGATGCATCCCCTGGATTCATATAGATTATTCATATAATCTGGGCACATTAACTTATATAAAAACTATATAGACAATTTGTCTAAACTTTCTTCCACATGCTTTCCATATAGACATAAATCTCAGCTTTGTGTATTGAAACTCAGTGTGTACTTATTTGCACTGAAGTGTGAATGGTTACCTTTCCTGAAATTTGTTCCTTGTTTCAGACTTCTAGTCTCTCTCCCTACAGGGGGTCTGGTGATAAAATAGGAAATACATCTCTTAAACAGTGGTTCAAAGGTCCCTTTGAAGTGACCTATCTCCACTATCTGAACAAATGTTTCTCTTTTGTATATTTGAGACATCCATCTGTAATGTGTATTTGAGTATAGAGAGGAGTCTGGGTCATGTCTGATTCAGAACTTATTATTACGGTATAGAGTTTTAATATGAGCTTTTATTTAAATAAATGAAATATTATCTGAATAAGATAATATAGTTTTATAGCATACAATTGTCACTCACCTATTTCCTGACAGTAAACTAGTCTCACTGGCTATAGTGAAAGGTGTCTCCAAGGTCTTGCCATGGGTGTTTTGGGGTATACTTGAGGCATATTTGGGATTTTTCATCCACACCTTAACCCAGTATGAAGAACTCATAAATATTCTATTGCCCTTTTGAAGTAACTTGTCTCATTGTTGTTTCTTGCTATTTCAAAGCTTGAATGTTCATTTTGATTAATAGATACAATTGGCAGTATTGCTAAGTATTCTTTTACATATTGTCATCTACTTAACTGCAAAAGGTGCCAATGCACTTATATATATATGTCTATATGTGTGTACATATGTATTTATGTGTTTATATGTGTATATATGTCTGTAAATACATATATACACATATAAATACATATGTACAAACAGAGGCGTATTTAGATTTTGTGCTGCCCTAGGCACTCAAAATTCTGCTGCCCCCCCAAGAAAAAGGTTTCTAGGCCTGTTTTCCGGTTAATTGTCAAAGCCTGCACTTTATCTCTCACTGCCCCTCCCAAATCTGCTGACTAGGCACCGGCCTTGTTGGCCTAGGCAATAATACGCCCCTGTGTACAAACATATAATTTATATATATATATATATATATATATATATATATATATATATATATATATATATATATATATATATATACTTAAATATAAATCTTTAGACATTTAAATGTATGTATTTCAATGTTAAAGCCCTTTGACTCCTAATTTGTTCTAATACCTGAGACATCATATATCTGACTCCTTATAAATGTTTTGTGCAATTTTTTAAAAATATTTTTTATTAGATGGTGTTATTATGAGTGTAACTGTATTGTGATGTGTTTTGTGAATCACAATTGCTCTCACGTGTTTGCTTTAACTTTCAACGCGAGCAGTAAACTCAACATGCTTAAACATTTAATGGGAGTGGTAAACACTATCGGCCAGATTACGAGTTTTTATCGGTAAGGCTGTGCGGGGCTAACGCTCCTTTTTTTCTTACCGCTCACTTAAGCCAACGCTGGTATTACGAGTTTTCTGCAAGCTGGCGTTAGCCTCCCAAAAGTGAGCGTTGAGCAAAATTTAGCTCCACATCTCACCTTAATACCAGCGCTGTTTGCGGTAGCGGTAAACTGGCAAAACGTGCTCATGCACGATTTCCCCATAGGAAACAATGGGGCTGAGCTGGCTTAAAAAAAAACTAACACCTGCAAAAAAGCAGTGTTCAGCTTCTAACGCAGCCCCATTGTTTCCTATGGGAAAGTGAAATTTATCTCTGCACCTAACACCCTAACATGAACCCAGAGTCTAAACACCCCTAATCTTACATTTATTAACCCCTAATCTGCCGCCCCCGCTATAACTGACACCTACAATATATTATTAACCCCTAATCTGCCGCTCCGGACATCGCCGCCACCTACATTATACTTATGAACCCCTAATCTACTGCCCCCAACATCGCAGAACCCTACATTATAATTATTAACCCCTAATCTGGCCCCCCCAACTTCGCCGCAACTATATTAAATTTATTAACCCCTAATTGCTGCCGCCAACGTCACTGTCACTATATTAAATTTATTAACCTCTAAACCTAAGTCTAACCCGAAGTCTAACCCCCCTAACTTAAACATAATTTAAATTAAACAAAATAAATTTAACATAATTAAATAAATTTATCCTATTTAAAACTAAATACTTACCGATAAAATAAACCCTAAGCTAGCTACAATATAACTAATAACATTAACATTGTAGCTATTTTAGGATTTATATTTATTTTACAGGCAACTTTGTATTTATTTTAACTAGGTACAATAGTTATTAAAAAGTTATTAACTATTTAATAACTACTTAACTAAAATACTGTAAGTACAAAATTCCCAGTAAAATAAACCCTAACCTAAGTTACAATTACACCTAACTCTACACTATAATTAAACTAATTACCTAAACTACCTACAATTAATTACAATCAAATTAAATAAACTAAATTACAAAAAAAAACCACTAAATTACAGAGAAAAAAAAAAGAATTACAAGAATTTTAAGCTAATTACACCTAAACTAATCCCCCTAATATTTAATAATTAAAAAAGTACCCCAAAATAATATAATTCCCTATACTAAATTACAAATAGCCCTTAAAAGGACCTTTTGTGGGGAATTGCCCCAAAGTAATAAGCTCTTTCACCTGTAAAAAAAAATACAATACCCCCCAACATTAAAACCCACCACCCACACACCCAACCCTACTCTAAAACCCACCCAATCCCCCTTAAAAAAACCTAACACTACCCCCTTGAAGATCACCCTACCTTGAGCCGTCTTCACCCAGATGGGCACAAGTGGTCCTCCAGTGGGTCTGAAGTCTTCATCCTATCCGGCCAGAAGAGGACATCCAGACCGGCAGAAGGCTTCATCCAGGCGGCATCTTCTATCTTCATCCTTCCGGAGCGGAGCGGGTCCATCTTCAAGACATCCGACATGGAGCATCCTCTTTATCCGACGGCCGACGACTGAATGACTGGTCCTTTATGTGACGTCATCCAAGATGGCGTCCCTTGAATTCCGATTGGCTGATAGAATCCTATCAGCCAATCGGAATTAAGGTAGGAAAAATCCTATTGGCTGATGCAATCAGCCAATAGAATTGACCTCGCATTCTATTGGCTGATTGGAACAGCCAATAGAATGCAAGCTCAATCCTATTGGCTGATTGGATCAGCCAATCAGATTGAACTTCAACCCTATTGGCTGATTGCATCAGCCAATAGGATTTTTCCTACCTTAATTCTGATTGGCTGATAGGATTCTATCAGCCAATCAGAATTCAAGGGACGCCATCTTGGATGACGTCACTTAAAGGACCAGTCATTCAGTCGTCGGCCGTCGGATGAAGAGGATGCTCCGCGTCGGATGTCTTGAAGATGGACCCACTCCGGAAGGATGAATATAGAAGATGCCGTCTGGATGAAGCCTTCTGCCTGTCTGGATGTCCTCTTCTGGCCGGATAGGATGAAGACTTTGGGCCCTCTGGAGGACTACTTGTGCCCGGCTGGGTCAAGACGGCTCAAGGTAGGGTGATCTTCAAGGGGGTAGTGTTAGGTTTTTTTAAGGGGGGATTGGATGGGTTTTAGAGTAGGGTTGGGTGTGTGGGTGGTTGGTTTTAATGTTGGGGGCTATTGTATTTTTTTTTACAGGTGAAAGAGCTGATTACTTTGGGGCAATGCGCTGCAAAATTTAGTAGGGAAATTTATTATTTTGGGGTGCTTTTTTATTTTATTAGGGGGATTAGATTAGGTGTAATTAGCTTAAAATTCTTGTAATTTTTTTTTCCCTGTAATTTAGTGGGTTTTTTTTTTCGTAATTTAGTTTATTCAATTTAATTGTAATTAATTTTTTAGGTAGTTTAGGGAATTAATTTAATTATAGTGTAGTGTTAGGTGTAATTGTAACTTAGGTTAGGGTTTATTTTACAGGTAATTTTGTACTTATTTTAGCTAGGTAGTTATTAAATAGTTAATAACTATTTAATGATTATTGTACCTAGTTAAAATAAATACAAAGTTGTCTGTAAAATAAATATATTGTAGCTAGCTTAGGGTTTATTTTATAGGTAAGTATTTAGTTTTAAATAGGATTAATTTATTTAATAGTAGTAAATGTATTTAGTTTTATTTAAATTATATTTAAGTTAGGGGGGTGTTAGACTTAGGTTTAGACTTAGGTTTAGGGGTTAATAAATTTAATATAGTAGCAGCGACATTGGGGGTGGCAGATTAGGGGTTAATAAATGTAGGTAGGTGTTAGCGATGTTAGGGACGGCAGATTAGGGGTTAATAAAATTTAACTAGTGTTTGTGAGGTGGGAGTGCAGTGGTTTAAGGGTTAATATATTTATTAATGTGGCGGCGATGTCCCGTCGGCAGATTAGGGGTTAAACTTTTAATTTAAGTGTTTTCGATGTGGGGGGGGGGGCTCGGTTTAGGGGTTAATAGGTAGTTTATGGGTGTTAGTGTACTTTTAGCACTTTAGTTAAGAGTTTTATGTTACGGCGTTAGCTTTTAAATGTGGTAGGAGTCTTGCCAGGAGAGGGTCTACCGCTCACTTTTTCAGGCGATCGTAATACCGGCATTAGGAAAATCCCATTAAAAAGATAAGATACCCAATTGACGTAAGGGGATTTGCGGTATGCTAAAATCGCGAAAAAAAAGTGAGCGGTAGACCCTTTCCTGTCTGACTCGTAATACCAGCGGGCGTTAAAAAGCAGCGTTAGGACCCCTTAACACTGCTTTTTAAGGCTAACGCAAGACTCGTAATCTAGCCATATGTGCGCAAACATCCATGAAAAAACCCTTTTTGCTAGTGAGAAACTGTTAATGCTCCACTCATAATCTGGCCCTTAACTGGGCAATATATATATATATATATATATATATATATATATATATATATATATATATATATATATATATATATATATATATATATAGTAAAATGTACATTGTTCTGCTTGTGAAGAACATTGGAATGTGAAATATTCATAACTCCTGTTGGGTTAGCACGCAAGCGATAGGTGTAGGGTATAGGTGTAGGGTAGGGGTTATTGAAGTGGGGTAATGGCAGTTTAGGTGTTAAGTAGTGTAGGTATAATTGTGGTGGGGGTAATGGTGGTTTAGGGGTGAAGTAGTGTAGATGTTATAGCATTTAAGTAATGGCGGTTAATGGGTTATTGGGGTTGTGGTGGTTTAGGGGTTAATAGTTTAGCTGTTTATTGTGGAGGGATTTGTGGCAGTTTAGGGGTTAATAGTGTAGGGGTTAATAGTGATGGCATTTATGGCAGATTAGGGGTTAATAATGTAGAGGGGTATTTTGCCATGGGGAATATTGCAGATTAGGGGTTAATAGTGTAGTGGGGTAGTTTGCAATGGGGAATTGGCAGATTAAGGTTTAATAGTGTTGGGGTGGATAGTTTAGGTCTTAATACTTAATTGTAATGGTTTTTTTTGTGTTTAGTGCAACTTTTTTTAAGCTCAAACACTTTACTCAAGCTTGGGTAAAAAGGTTTAGCGTAAAATGGGATTGCGTTCGAGAGATCTCATTTACTTTCAGCCCAAAGTCTTTTAGTTTCACCTTTGTAACTAATTAAACAATTGCAAGGTCACTCAACATAGACCAAAGTCCTTTCCAGATATGAATAAATCTCTGGTAAAATAACAAACATATTCTGCAGAATATGCCTGAAAAACTATAACTACTGGTAATTTAGCTTGTTTTTTACTTGCATGTCTGTGATATTAATCTGCTGAATTGTTGATCTTCCAGAGATTCTAATGCAGTTGTTTTTGCATATATAATCTCATTGGGGTTTATTTTCACTTGGCTGAGTTTTAAGCAAAGTAATTGCATATGATCTAATTGACAGTATCAGCCGTAACTCAATCACACCTATTCCTTATACACCAATCAATAAAGTTATGCTGCCAGACGGGAGATCCTAATGTTCTTCAATTAATTAAGTTTGGAAGCTGTTAAAGTGACTAATTTGTCTATATTGTGTGGATGCTGTGAATACTCTCGCTTATTACAACAGTTTTCATACATTTTCCTCCTTGCTTTTCTTAATCTTTTTACTGATAGCACAATGTATTTGAGGTTTGTGTGGTATAGAAGGTAATGGCAAACTCTCATGTGTATAATACATAGCGTAGATTCAGTTATGTTTTATTACACTGTATTTTGAATTAAGTCTTATTAACAAGGACTTGTAAAACCTAGTTGTTTAATCTATTTATTGCAGGCCAGAATCCAGCTGTTCATGTAATTTTATTTTGCCATGAGTTTTCCTTAAAGGGCTATAATTCATTAGATCATATAATATTAAGACTAATAAACCTGCACTACTGTGTGTTTAAACTCCACATAGACGATAAGCACACAGTAAAAGTACTCTGCCGCTGATCAAATCAGCTGTGCGAATGGCACGGCTCAGCTCTGTAACTGGCGCTGCTGAATAGTGCTTTGTGGATCTCAAATGGTACTTCTACTGAGTGTTTAACACCTTTCCAGGGTTGTTTTTCTAAAAATAATTTTGTGATCAGTATCTATCTATCTATCTATCTATCTATCTATCTATCTATCTATCTATCTTCATATCTTCAAAATCATTTTACATAGCAGCATGTATATTATTGATTACTACTGAGTTAACTTTGCGGGGGGGGGGCAAAAAAACAAAAATTGCACCAGGGCCCTCTGTTGAGTAAGGCTGCTACTGGGGAACACTGTTAAATATATATATATATATATATATATATATATATATATATATATATATATATATATATACAGTGTTCCAGGTTCATGCATTCACTACCAACATATACAACATATATTCAATTGCGGGGGTGTCTCCTCCTTAATGGATTCATACAAAAAAACTTCAAACATGAGGGCACTCACAGGACTTGGTTAGATAGAAATTATTTATTCATCATTGATCAATATGTTTCATCAAAGAAGCAAGGTCGACGTTTCGACTTATAAACTAAGCCTTCTTCAAGACCATCTAAAATACAGACAATACATTACCTTGTTGTATTTGAAACATATACATAATTTATACAAAAGTAAAAACAAAAAATAACAAGAATTCATTACGAACACTTGTTAAACTCATCACCTACTGTATGTGCATATTATTACTATCCTCCAAGGTTAGTCCCAAGGAGGCAAATATTAACAAAACCCTTTTAAAAGAGTGTTTCTCCTTTCAGCTCAAGCATATATATTGTTACACAGATCCATATGTTATATACCATTACAAGGTGCAAAGTGGTTATTACAATGTAGCAATGTAGCAATGGTTTACATGTCACACCTTCAAGGAATTTCGTTACATAAAACACATTATCTTACATGGCTACTTTCATATTGACATACCTTCAAATATCAACGTTCACAAACTCGGCATCTCAACCGCCATAGGAAAGAAGCTGCTGCTAATGTTTAATGCAAAGCAGTCTTTTAACCAGACCGCTCTGTCCTCATTGGCTATAATATCAAATAATGCATCAAAGGGGTATGTCAAAGTGGCGAGTAATAGCTATAGTGTAGCCTAATGATTGGCAGTCTTAGTAGGACCCATATATTATATACAAGTACAAAGTGTACAATGATTATATTAATATAGCAGTAGTTTACATGTCACTCATTTAAAGCATTTTATTACATCACATCCGATGTCTTGCAAGATAACATTCATATTGATATACCTTTAAATAGCAATGTTTATAAAACTTGGCGTCTCAACCGCCATTGGAAAAAGCTGCTGTTAGTGTTAAGTAAAAGGTAGTCTTTTAACCAGACCGCTCAATCCTCATTGGATCTAGCGACATATGACACATCAAAGGGGGTGTGTCAAAGTAGTGAGCAATGGCTACAATGTAGCATAATGATTGGCAGTCCTATTAGGTCTATGAATAAGGCAGAGAGCTGAAACATGTCAGACCGCTGCTGTCTTGGATCCAATTTTTTACGAATTTTTGCTGTGAAACTGTTTTAATTAATATGGCATTAAAAGTTACCTTTTAAACTCTTGCCTGTGGTCCCAACTCGCCCTATTTTTTATTTTTTGATTGCTGATTTATGCAGACTTGCAGAGGTCTGCGGGCGGTTAGCGGGAAGCTTTGTGAGTATTTGCTGTGTTGTAGGAGCGGATCGCCTCACACCTGGTTGTGATTGGGAAGGAGGACAGACCGTGACCGGGAGCTTGTGTTACGCTGGCAATAACCGGAGGATTGAGGTACTGTACCTATTTTGAACTGTGTTGTTTGGAATCCGGAATTATCCACAAGACTTTGTATCAGTCTAAGCATTGGTTTGAGCGCTATATCGGGACTTTTTCTTTGTTATATTGACAGTCCTATTAGTGCCCGTAGTGGGCCCAAGGAGTACCGGTAATCATTGGAGAATTTGGTGTATTGTACACCATTATCGCAGCATAGCTTAGTGACATGTCACACATTATGGAATTACTTGCTATTTTAGGTGACTTTTGAACATGTCTAACAACACATATGAGGTATTAATTTACACAAGTTGTTCATAGCAAGTGTGCACAACCCCCTAGGTATTACAAGTTAATAACAAACTTATTGAACAAGCAGTACCCACAAAGTATTTACATGTAAGCAATGAATAAAAATGATAAACCACATTAGTTTAAACAGCATTAATTAAAACAGGAGCTATCCCTTAGTAAAACAATGAGTAATCAATGTACATATTTCGTCCCCTTGGGGTAAGTGTGTCTAGTCTATGTATCCACTGTGTTTCCGTTTTGAGCAATTCCTCATCCCTGTTACCTCCTCTTTTAAGTGGGGGTATTCTGTCAATCACCATGGCACGTAGCATGGCCACTGTGTGAACCATTTCCATAAAGTGCCTGGCTACTGGCTGATCACTTTTCTTATTTTTTATGGCTGATGTAATGGCACTTTTGTGGTTAGCCAGTCTTTTTTGAAGGGGGTACTCGCTTTACTTACATCAAATTTTTCACATGGGCAAGTAAGGAAATAAACGATATAGTCAGATGTACACGTAAGTCTGTGCCTAATGTTTTACTTTTTAGTTTTAAAAGAGAGGCTAAATGTTGTGCCAGAAAATAGTGTATTACACGTTACACAATTTCCACATTTGTAACAGCCTGGTTTACCTTCCTGGCTAATGTCATGTTTTACAAGCATGGTCCTCAAATGTTGCCCTTTTCTATACCCCATTCTGGGTGGTTTCATGCCCATAAAGGGTAACGTAGGGTCCTCTGATAATAGGTGCCAATTTTTTGTCAACACCTTCCTGATTGTCTGACTAGCTGGAGTGTACATAGTTATAAAATTCAGATTAGTGCTGCCCTCTTTGGGTGGTTTTGTAAATCAGTGTTTCTTGATCTAGATCTGCTATTTCAGCCCAGGTTGTGTCAATTTCCTTGACTCTGTAGCCCCTAGCAAGAGATCTTTTTCTCATAGTTAAATTTTGTGACTCTTTATTGCTTTGTTCTGTGTTGTTGTGTATAACTCTAAGCAATTGAGACTTCAAGATACCCCTTTTAAGCTGTGGTGGGTGGTAACTTTGATATTTTAACAGAATATTTCTGTCAGTCGGTTTGGAGTAAAGTTTAGTACATAATGTAATTTCGGTACCTTGTATCTGTTTATAAATACAGAGATCTAAAAAATAAAGTTCAGTGTTACTACTCTCCATTTTAAACTGTACATTTGGCTGATTCAAATGTAATTGGGTATACCATTGTATGAGTTCCTTTTCACAGCCCCCCCATACAAAAAAACCCCATCATCAATATATCTTTGATACATTAGTATATTGGAATTTTTGGATTATATATATATTTGTTTCATACCATGCCATAAAAAGATTGGCATATGAGGGGGCCATGGTAGAGCCCATGGCTGTACCCACTATTTGTAAGTAAAATTAATTTTCAAACATAAAATAGTTATGTGTTAAGCACATATGTAGGAGATCATGTATAAATTCAATGGGTGGTCCTAGATACTCAGGGTTAGATTTCAGATTCTCTCTAACAGCTTCAATCCCTAGATCATGAGGGATAATAGTATACAAACATGTTACATCCAAACTAACTAAAATTACTTGTTCTGAAAACCTAGTTTCTTTAAGCAATTTAATTAAGCTTAATGAATCCAACAAATATGATTTAGGTTTTTTTAACAGTATCCTGTAAATGATAGTCTATGTATTGGGCCACCTTTGGATACAGCGATCCAATAGCAGAGACTATAGGCCTCCCAAGGGTCTTGTTAGATCTTTATGAATTTTTGGAACTGTATATATGCTAGGATATTTAGGATGGTTATTAATGAAGAATTTATGAATTGTTTCATCAATAAAGCCCTGTTGTAGTGCTAATAATAATAAAGTATCTAGTGTAGATTTATACTCCCTAGTGGGATTTTTTGCCAATTTTTTTTACATTTTGGTGTCATTCAACTGGTCAAGAAGTTCAGTTTTATAATATTCATGGTCTAATATTACAATGGCTCCACCCATATCCGCAGGGCGGATGATTAGGGATGTGTCTTTTTTAAGTTCCTGAAGTGCTTGCCATTCTGTTCTATCCATATTGGACTTGAGTTGGAGGTTGCTCTGGTACAAATAAACATATTAGTTTTAATAGTAGGTGGTGTAGTGTTTGGCTCAAATTTGTATTTGGTTTTAAATTTTTTACAAGGGAGTAGTGTTGAAGCCGTTTTAAAGGGATCTTTTAGTTTCAATTATCATTGAAACCTATTAAGGTCAATTTGGTGAGAAAAATCATCATGTCTAGGAACATAGGCAAGACTATTATTTAAATTTTTTTCTTGTTGTTCACTGAGTGTTTTACCACTAAGGTTAATTATTACAATTTCTGAATCCCGTTGTATTACTTTCTCATGGTACTCCCCCCCCCCCCCCTTTGGATGTGGTCTCTTTGTCTTTTTTTGTTAAATCCTTTTTTGCAAACTTAGGTGGTTTATTTTGTGATCTTGTTTGTAGTCTTTGTTTATTTTATGTAATACTGCTACTGGGTTGTGCACTATCAGGTTCACTAGATTCACCACTAGTATCAACTGTACATATATTTATTTGTGTTTGTCTATCTTTAAATCTTTTTCTGTAGCCAATGGTTCTACCACTCAAGGGTATACTTTGTTAACCCTATAGTCAGTTTCTACAGTGTAAAGTTTTTTATTTTATCTTCATTGGTATCCTCCCCAAGGAAAGATATTTATTCGCTCTCAATGCATTCTATTTCTGTTTTAGTGTTATTCTTTAGTCGAGTTACTTCCTCAATAACAAATAAAATCCAATCTAATCATTTGTTGGCTATTCCATACCATTCTTTGCAAAATTTATTATTATTACTTCCTATGGTAGAAAGGGTTTTCATCCGAAACCCACGGGGAATAATTTTTTTCTTAAAGTAATCAACAAGATAATTTAATGTAAATTATAATCTATTTCTTTACATTTTAAATTCAACAATCTGTGATACAAGTTTAGAGGAGTCTCTCCCACAGCCTCACTTCCACAAGCTTGTAGGATCCTCTCTGCATCCTAGTCAGTATAAACAAATAGAGAGTCAACATCATTATCCATCACTGTGACCCCAGAACCTGGGTGTGTGATTATTGTATCCATTATTGCTTGAGTTGAGAGAAATATACAATACAATCAAAGTGCTGTGTCACAAACAGATTAAAACCACGAAATGGTTAAAACCAAATTACAAAAGGCAGTCCTGGAGTTATCAGGATTTATTCAATTTTTAGTGAGGGTGCAATTAAACAAATCTTCAAGACTTAAATAATAGTGATCTCAAATGGTACTTCTACTGTGTGTTTAACCCCTTTCCTGGGTTGTTTTTCTGAAAATAATTTTGTGATCAGTATCTATCTATCTATCTATCTATCTATCTATCTATCTATCTATCTGTCTATCTATATATCTTCAAAATCCTTATACATAGCAGCATGAATATTATATCTTACTACTGAGTTAACTTTGGGGGGCCCAAAAAAACTAAAATTGCACCAGGGCCCTCTGTTGAGTAAGCCTGCTACTGGGGCACACTGTTAAAAAAATATATCTCTATAACTATATATCTAAATTAATATATACACATATAGATATATAGAGGTATACATATATTGTGTGTGTATGTATATATATATATATATATATATATATATATATATATATATATAAAACATAATTTATGTAAGAACTTACCTGATAAATTCATTTCTTTCATATTAGCAAGAGTCCATGAGCTAGTGACGTATGGGATATACATTCCTACCAGGAGGGGCAAAGTTTCCAAACCTCAAAATGCCTATAAATACACCCCTCACCACACCCACAAATCAGTTTAACGAATAGCCAAGAAGTGGGGTGATAAGAAAAAAGTGCGAAAGCATAAAAAATAAGGAATTGGAATAATTGTGCTTTATACAAAAAAATCATAACCACCACAAAAAAGGGTGGGCCTCATGGACTCTTGCTAATATGAAAGAAATGAATTTATCAGGTAAGTTCTTACATAAATTATGTTTTCTTTCATGTAATTAGCAAGAGTCCATGAGCTAGTGACGTATGGGATAATGACTACCCAAGATGTGGATCTTTCCACGCAAGAGTCACTAGAGAGGGAGGGATAAAATAAAGACAGCCAATTCCTGCTGAAAATAATCCACACCCAAAATAAAGTTTAAATGAAAACATAAGCAGAAGATTCAAACTGAAACAGCTGCCTGAAGTACTTTTCTACCAAAAACTGCTTCAGAAGAAGAAAACACATCAAAATGGTAGAATTGAGTAAAAGTATGCAAAGAAGACCAAGTTGCTGCTTTGCAAATCTGATCAACCGAAGCTTCATTCCTAAACGCCCAGGAAGTAGAAACTGACCTAGTAGAATGAGCTGTAATCCTCTGAGGCGGAGTTTTACCCGACTCAACATAGGCATGATGAATTAAAGATTTCAACCAAGATGCCAAAGAAATGGCAGAAGCTTTCTGGCCTTTTCTAGAACCGGAAAAGATGACAAATAGACTAGAAGTCTTTCGAAAAGTCTTAGTAGCTTAAACATAATATTTCAAAGCTCTAACAACATCCAAAGAATGCAATGATTTCTCCTTAGAATTCTTAGGATTAGGGCATAATGAAGGAACTACAATTTCTCTACTAATGTTGTTGGAATTCACAACCTTAGGTAAAAATTCAAAAGAAGTTCGCAACACCGCCTTATCCTGATGAAAAATCAGAAAAGGAGAATCACAAGAAAGAGCAGACAATTCAGAGACTCTTCTGGCAGAAGAGATGGCCAAAAGGAACAAAACTTTCCAAGAAAGTAATTTAATGTCCAATGAATGCATAGGTTCAAACGGAGGAGCTTGAAGAGCCCCCAGAACCAAATTCAAACTCCAAGGAGGAGAAATTGACTTAATGACAGGTTTTATACGAACCAAGGCTTGTACAAAACAATGAATATCAGGAAGATTAGCAATCTTTCTGTGAAAAAGAACAGAAAGAGCAGAGATTTGACCTTTCAAGGAACTTGCGGACAAACCTTTATCTAAACCATCCTGAAGAAACTGTAAAATTCTCGGAATTCTAAAAGAATGCCAGGAAAAATGATGAGAAAGACACCAAGAAATATAAGTCTTCCAGACTCTATAATATATCTCTCTAGATACAGATTTACGAGCCTGTAACATAGTATTAATCACAGAGTCAGAGAAACCTCTTTGACCAAAAATCAAGCGTTCTATCTCCATACCTTTAAATTTAAGGATTTGAGATCCTGATGGAAAAAAGGACCTTGCGACAGAAGGTCTGGTCTTAACGGAAGAGTCCACGGTTGGCAAGAGGCCATCCGGACAAGATCCGCATACCAAAACCTGTGAGGCCATGCTGGAGCTACCAGCAGAACAAATGAGCATTCCTTCAGAATCTTGGAGATTACTCTTGGAAGAAGAACTAGAGGCGGAAAGATATAGGCAGGATGATACTTCCAAGGAAGTGATAATGCATCCACTGCCTCCGCCTGAGGATCCCGGGATCTGGACAGATACCTGGAAAGTTTCTTGTTTAGATGAGAAGCCATCAGATCTATTTCTGGAAGTTCCCACATTTGAACAATCTGAAGAAATACCTCTGGGTGAAGAGACCATTCGCCCGGATGCAACGTTTGGCGACTGAGATAATACGCTTCCCAATTGTCTATTCCTGGAATATGAACCGCAGAGATTAGACAGGAGCTGGATTCCGCCCAAACCAGAATTCGAGATACTTCTTTCATAGCCAGAGGACTGTGAGTCCCTCCTTGATGATTGATGTATGCCACAGTTGTGACATTGTCTGTCTGAAAACAAATGAACGATTCTCTCTTCAGAAGAGGCCAAGACTGAAGAGCTCTGAGAGTTCCAAAATATTGATCGGTAATCTCACCTCCTGAGATTCCCAAACCCCTTGTGCTGTCAGAGACCCCCACACAGCTCCCCAACCTGTAAGACTTGCATCTGTTGAAATTACAGTCCAGGTTGGAAGAACAAAAGAAGCCCCCTGAACTAAACGATGGTGATCTGTCCACCACGTCAGAGAGTGTCGTACAATCGGTTTTAAAGATATTAATTGAGATATATTTGTGTAATCCCTGCACCACTGGTTCAGCATACAGAGCTGAAGAGGTCGCATGTGAAAACGAGCAAAGGGGATCGCGTCCGATGCAGCAGTCATAAGACCTAGAATTTCCATGCATAAGGCTACCGAAGGGAATGATTGTGACTGAAGGTTTCGACAAGCTGAAATCAATTTTAGACGTCTCTTGTCTGTCAAAGACAGAGTCATGGACACTGAATCTATTTGGAAACCCAAAAAGGTTACCCTTGTCTGAGGAATCAATTAACTTTTTAGTGAATTGATCCTCCAACCATGATTTTGAAGAAACAACAAAAGTCGATTCGTATGAAATTCTGCTAAATGTGAAGACTGAGCAAGTACCAAGATATCGTCCAAATAAGGAAATACTGCAATACCCTGTTCTCTGATTACAGATAGAAGGGCACCGAGAACCTTTGTAAAAATTCTTGGAGCTGTTGCTAGGCCAAACGGCAGAGCCACAAACTGGTAATGCTTGTCTAGGAAAGAGAATCTCAGAAACTGATAGTGAGCTGGATGAATCGGAATATGCAGATATGCATCCTGTAAATCTATTGTAGACATATAATGCCCTTGCTGAACAAAAGGCAGGATAGTCCTTACAGTTACCATTTTGAATGTTGGTATCCTTACATAACGATTCAATATTTTTAGATCCAGAACTGGTCTGAAGGAATTCTCCTTCTTTGGTACAATGAAGAGATTCGAATAAAACCCCAGCCCCTGTTCCAGAACTGGAACTGGCATAATTACTCCAGCCAACTCTAGATCTGAAACACATTTCAGAAATGCTTGAGCTTTCGCTGGGTTTACTGGGACACGGGAAAGAAAAAATCTCTTTGCAGGAGGTCTTATCTTGAAACCAATTCTGTACCCTTCTGAAATAATGTTCTGAATCCAAAGATTGTGAACAGAATTGATCCAAATTTCTTTGAAAAAACGTAATCTGCCCCCTACCAGCTGAGCTGGAATGAGGGCCGCACCTTCATGTGGACTTAGAAGCTGGCTTTGCTTTTCTAGAAGGCTTGGATTTATTCCAGACTGGAGATGGTTTCCAAACTGAAACTGCTCCTGAGGATGAAGGATCAGGCTTTTGTTCTTTGTTGAAACGAAAGGAACGAAAACGATTATTAGCCCTGTTTTTACCCTTAGATTTTTTATCCTGTGGTAAAAAAGTTCCTTTCCCACCAGTAACAGTTGAGATAATAGAATCCAACTGATAACCAAATAATTTATTACCCTGGAAAGAAAGGGAAAGTAGAGTCGATTTAGAAGACATATCAGCATTCCAAGTTTTAAGCCATAAAGCTCTTCTAGCTAAAATAGCTAGAGACATAAACCTGACATCAACTCTGATAATATCAAAAATGGCATCACAGATAAAATTATTAGCATGTTGAAGAAGAATAATAATGTTATGAGAATCATGATCTGTTACTTGTTGCGGTAAAGTTTCCAACCAAAAAGTTGAAGCTGCAGCAACATCCGCCAAAGATATAGCAGGTCTAAGAAGATTACCTGAACACAAATAAGCTTTTCTTAGAAAGGATTCAATTTTCCTATCTAAAGGATCCTTAAAGGAAGTACCATCTGCCGTAGGAATAGTAGTATGTTTAGCAAGGGTAGAGATAGCCCCATCAACTTTAGGGATTTTGTCCCAAAACTCTAATCTGTCAGACGGCACAGGATATAATTGCTTAAAACGTTTAGAAGGAGTAAATGAATTACCCAAATTATTCCATTCCCTGGAAATTACTTCAGAAATAGCACCAGGAACAGGAAAAACTTCTGGAATAACTACAGGAGATTTAAAGACCTTGTCTAAACGTTTAGATTTAGTATCAAGAGGACCAGAATCCTCAATTTCTAATGCAATTAGGACTTCTTTAAGTAAAGAACGAATAAATTCCATTTTAAATAAATATGAAGATTTATCAGCATCAACCTCTGAAACAGAATCCTCTGAACCAGAAGAATCATTAGAATCAGAATGATGATGTTCATTTAAAAATTCATCTGGATAAAGAGAAGTTTTAAAAGACTTTTTATGTTTACTAGAAGGAGGAATAACAGACATAGCCTTCTTAATAGATTCAGAAACAAAATCTCTTATGTTATCAGGAACACTCTGAACATTAGATGTTGAAGGAACTGCAACAGGTAATGGTATTTTACTAAAGGAAATATTTTCTGCATTAACAAGTTTGTCATGACATTTAATACAAACAACAGCTGGAGGAACAGCTACCAAAAGTTTACAGCAGATACACTTAGCTTTGGTAGTTCCAGCACCAGGCAGCGATTTTCCTGAAGTATCTTCTGACTCAGATGCAACATGAGACATCTTGCAATATGTAAGAGAAAAAACAACATATAAAGCAAAATTGATCAAATTCCTTAAATGACAGTTTCAGGAATGGGAAAAAATGCCAAAGAACAAGCTTCTAGCAACCAGAAGCAATGAAAAATGAGACTTAAATAATGTGGAGACAAAAGCGACGCCCATATTTTTTTAGCGCCAAATAAGACGCCCACATTATTTGGCGCCTAAATGCTTTTGGCGCCAAAAAATTACGCCACATCCGGAACGCCGACATTTTTGGCTCAAAAGAACATCAAAAAATAACGC
Organism: Bombina bombina; assembly: GCF_027579735.1. Taxonomy (NCBI): domain Eukaryota; kingdom Metazoa; phylum Chordata; class Amphibia; order Anura; family Bombinatoridae; genus Bombina; species Bombina bombina. The sequence continues at coordinate 585,204,260 of NC_069501.1, read as the reverse complement.
AACTTCCGGCGACACGTATGACGCCGGAAACAGAAAAGATTTTTTGCGCCAAAAAAGTCTGTGCCAAGAATGACGCAATAAAATGAAACATTTTCAGCCCCCGCAAGCCTAACAGCCCACAGGGAAAAAGTCACATTTTTTAAGGTAAGAAAAAATGATTGATTCAAATGCATTATCCCAAATATGAAACTGACTGTCTGAAAATAAGGAATGTTGAACATCCTGAGTCAAGGCAAATAAATGTTTGAATACATATATTTAGAACTTTATAAAAAAGCGCCCAACCATAGCTTAGAGTGTCACAGAAAATAAGACTTACTTACCCCAGGACACTCGTCTACATGTTGTAGAAAGCCAAACCAGTACTGAAACGAAAATCAGCAGAGGTAATGGTATATATATAAGAGTATATCGTCGATCTGAAAAGGGAGGTAAGAGATGAATCTCTACGACCGATAACAGAGAACCTATGAAATAGACCCCGTAGAAGGAGATCATTGCATTCAAATAGGCAATACTCTCCTCACATCCCTCTGACATTCACTGCACGCTGAGAGGAAAACCGGGCTATAACCTGTTGCGGAGCGCATATCAACGTAGAATCTAGCACAAACTTACTTCACCACCTCCATAGGAGGCAAAGTTTGTAAAACTGATTTGTGGGTGTGGTGAGGGGTGTATTTATAGGCATTTTGAGGTTTGGGAAACTTTGCCCCTCCTGGTAGGAATGTATATCCCATACATCACTAGCTCATGGACTCTTGCTAATTACATGAAAGAAATGTATCTTAGAAATATACAAAAAAAGAAATAGGTAGTTAAAGCAACGAATATCAACAGTACTTATGATGATAATAGTATAGCCAAGTAAAACAGAGTATGATAACTCCCAGATATTAATATGCGTGCAGTGCAAAAACCAAACTTCAGAAGTCAGTGGCTGATAATATATATAAGTAATTAGGATAGTTCATCAGTCACTTTAAAGTCAAAATGTTAGTCGACTTCAGCTCCAAACTGTGCAAATCAGTTCGGAGTCACCAATGATGTATTGGAAATGGATACTTAGCTGTCCCCGCTTAGTCACAATAAGCCTTAATGCATCTTGTGAGGTATTCCATCCACTGAACCAGGCAGTGGATATAGTCAGTCGATGTAGTCAACATCCACCGGCACGTACCAACAGGCTGCTAACCCCCAGTCGCGTCGGCAGGAAATGTCCACAGACCGCTGCTCTCTGTTTCCTTGTGGTGGTCGAATGCTCTGACGTCAGAGCGACGGCGCTCAATTGGCACTCAAAGATGTATCACGTACTGGAATTAAGTCCTCCAGGCTGCTGTGAAAAGCAGGCAAAATGCAAGTCCAGAGAACCAAACTGCGAAATCCGAAGTTCCTGTTTCTTCCTCCTTTAGATGTTATGGAGCCTTATATATATATATATATATATATATATATATATATATATATATATATATATATATATATATAGTGCCCTCCACTAATATTGGCACCCTTGGTAAATATGAGCAAAGAAAGCTGTGAAAATTTGTCTTTCTTGTTCAATCATTTCTTCAAAAACTACACAAAAATACTCTGCTCTCGTGGATATCAATCACAGTTGTATCCCCTCCCAAAAAAAAATCTTTCTTAAATATATATGTTGTACAATTATTGAACCTCTATGAATTCATATGAAAAAATATATATATTTTCTCATTGATATTTAAAAAAAACGAGTACACCTTGTTGACTAGGAACAGGAAGTTGTTCAACCATGACTTTCTGTTTCACAGGGGTATAAATATGAGTTAACACATAGGCCAGATTCCCTTAGTCATTCATCACAATGGGTAAGGCCAAGGAATATTGCTTTGATGTGCAGCAAAAGGTTGCTGAGCTTCACAAAATAGGAAGTGGCTATAAGAAAATACCAAATGCATTGAAAATGCCAATTTCCACCATCAGGAAAATAATTAAGAAGTTCCAGTCAACTGGAAATGTTATCAATCAACCTGGAAGAGGGCGTGTGTCTATATAGTCTCAACGTACTTTGAAGAGGGTGGTTTGAGTGGCAAAAATATCTCCAAGGATCACAGCTAGAGAATTGCAGAAGTTAGTTGCATCTTGATGACAGAAAGTCTACAAAACTATAATCTGACGTCATCTACATCATCACAAGTTATTTGGAAGCGTTTCAAGAAAAAAGCCTATACTCTCATCCAAAAACAAACTCAAGCATCTTCAGTTTGTCAGACACTACTGGAACTTCAAATGAGATCGGGCTCTATGGTCTGATGAAACCAAAATAGAGCTTTTTGGCAATAAACACCAGAGGTGAATACCTTGGTGCTGGCAGCTTATGTAGTAGAATTAGCGTGGGTTGTATTAAAAGGGGATTTTTAATAATTTTTTTAGGTCTAGTGCATACAGAAACTGGTTTGATTTTAACCCTTGCACCCACAAAACTACATTACGGACTCGCTTGGAGTAGTTGGTTCGTGTCATATGGCAATGTCCATTGAAAGGTAAACTGACACATTTTTGTGAAATTAATTCAGTCATTCCAGATTTCTCACCAAAACAGGTTGTTTGAACTTGAACTTTGGTTGGAATACATTGCAACCATAATATCTAACTACTTTTTAAAATATATAATTTTAATGATGGTCATGTTTGCTAATTTTAATAGTAAACAGTCACTTAGATTACAAGTTTTGTGTTCCGGTTTTAACGCTGAAAAAATGGTAATTTCAGAGTTAAAACAGCACTGCAGCCATTACAAGTCTTTTTGGTATAGCTGTACTGCAAGCCTTTTAGCCTGCAACGCAACGTCAGTCCCGCAACCCATAAAAATGATGTTTTTTCATGGGCTTTCAATAGCACAGCCATTACGAGCTTTGCGGTGAGGCTAAAAAGCTTGTGTTACAGTCTATACCAACAAGATCCATTTGTTAATCTGAGAGCAGCAGTTATGAGTTTTACGCAGCAAAACTGTTACAAAAAACTCATAACTAAAGTGTTACAAAGTACACTAATACCCATAAACTACCTATTAACCCCTAATCTGCCGCTCCCGACATCGCCACCACTAATAAAATGTATTAACTTCTAGCTCCCCGACATTGCCGCCACTATACTAAAGTTATTAACCCCTATTCCCCCACACGCCAACATGGCCCACACTATAATAAAGATATTAACCCCTATTCCGCCGCACCCCGACACGGTCGCCACTTTAATAAACCTATTAACCCCTAAACCGCAAGCCCCCCACAATAGAATGTACTAAATTAAACTATTAACCCCTAAACCAAAAGCCTCCCACATTACAATAAACTAATTTAAACTAGTAACCCCTAAACCTAATGCCCCGCTAACGTTATATTAAAATTACAATTTCCCTATCTTAAACTAAATTAAAACTTACCTGTCAAATTAAAAATACTAAGTTTAAACTAACTATGGAACTAATATAGCTATTAAGCTAAAATTAAACTAACTACCAATTAAAGAAAACTAAAATACACATTAAAAAAATCCTAACACTACTATAAAAATTACAAAATATCTAATTACAAAAAATACTAAATTGCAAAAAATAACAAACACTAAATTACGAAATTCGAATCAGACAATAGAATGAGAGCTGCTTAAATCCTATTGGCTGATTTGAACAGTCAATAGGATTTTAGCAGTCCTAAATCCTATTGGCTAATTCAAATGTTTCAGCCAATAGGAATGCAATGGTAAACCCAGTATAAAAGGCGTACCTTGCATTTCAATCATCAGTGTGCAGCAGACGATCGCATGAAGAGGACCTCCATGTCGGATCGATGGTCCTGGTGAGGGGGGAAAGGTGGGGTTTTTTTTAGATTAGGGTGGGCACTCTTAAAAGAACTGAATTCCCTTACAATGCCCTTTTCAGGGCAATGGGTAGATTAGTAGGTTTTTTAGATAGTTTTTTTTATTTTGTGGGTTTGGGGGGTGGAGTTTGTAATGTTAGTGGGTCTTTGTATTTTTTTCAGAAAAAGAGCTGATATATTTAGGGCAATGCCCTACAAAAGGTCCTTTTAAGGGCTATTTGTAGTTTATTCTAGATTAGGTTTCTTTTATTTTGGGTTGGGTTCTTTTGAAATGGGTATTAGAATAGTTATAATTTTTATTCTTTTGGATAATTCCTTTGTTATTTTGTGTATTTTTTTTGTTTTGGGTGGGTTTTTATTTTTAGATTAGTGGTTGGGCATTTCATAATACAACTGAATGCCCTTTTAAGGGCAGGAAATAGAGCTGAATGCCCTTTTAAGGGCAATGCCCATACAAATGCCCTTTTCAGGGCAATGTGTAGATTAGGTTTTACTTTATTTTTATTTTGTGTGTTTGGGGGGTGGGGGTTTGTATGCTGTTAGGGGGTGTTTGTTTTTCTTTTGTAGGAAAAGAACGGTTATCTTTAGGGCAATGCCCTACAAAAGGCCCTTTTAAGGGCCCTTGGTAGTTTATTATAGATTAGGTTTTTTTTATTTTGGGGTGGGTTTTTTATTTTTTTTAAAGGGTATTAGAATAGGAGTAATTTTTATTTTTTTTTGGATAATTTTGTTTGTTATATTTTGTAATGGTAGGTTTTTTTATTTTTTGTAATTTTTGTGTTCTTTATTTTTTGTAATGATAGGTTTTATATTTTTTGTAATTTTAGTGGTTTTTATTTTTTGTAATTGTAGTTTTTTTTATATTTTGTAATGGTAGGTTTTAGTGTAAGGCAGCTTAGGTTTTATTTCACAGGTAAGTTTGTATTTATTTTAACTAGGTAGTTAGTAAATAATTAATAACTATTTACTAAATAGTCTACCTAATTAAAATAAATACAAACTTACCTGTGAGATAAAAATAAAACCTAAGCTAGCTACAATAAAACTATTAGTTATATTGTAGCTAGCTTAGGTTTTATTTCACAGGTAAGTATAATAAATACAAACTTACCTGTGAAATAAAAATAAATCCTAAGCTAGCTACAATATAACTATTAGCTATATTGTAGCTAGCTTACACTTTATTTCAAAGGTAACTATGTATTTAGTTTTAAATAGGTATTATTTAGTTAATAATTGGAACTGTAATGTAGCTCTATTTGAATTATGTTAAAATTAGGGATGTTAGGATTAGGGCTAGGTTTAGGGTTATGTTTAGGTTTAGGGTTAGGTTTAGGGGTTAAAGTGAAGGTAAACTTTAATGAATGAAAGCCCGGTTTTTAAAAATATTATTAAAAACAGGTGCACTTTCATTCATCAAAGTTTAGAAAGCAGCCGTTTTGTTTAAAAACTTACCTTTGCTCTTTTCACAGCCAGAGCAGCTTCCCCCACCCGGAGATCCTCTCTTCACATGTCAGAAATTACTATTCCGGCTTCCTCCAATCACGGCTTTTCCCCCAGGGGAGTCATTTCCTAAATCCATGCCGTGATTGGAGGAATGGCTGCGCTATAGAGGGTGAAATAATGCAACTTTTGTTGCGTTCGTATAGCGAGCATAACTCGTAATCTACCTGAGTGTGTGTTGAAAAGTTTTTTCAGACAATGGGTATGTTGATGGACTGAAGACCATATTATTAAGAACAATTTTCCCTCACCTATAAAATATAATCATTATATACAATTTTGTAGGTTATTTACCATACAATTAGTGGGCAAGATTACATATGCGGCGCAAGCTACAGCGTAACTGCTGAAACCTGCGCCGCCCGTAATTTTACCCCACACATCAGGCTATCACATTTCATAAACTGCCATAAGTCGGATAAACTAGCGATGTCCAGAAATGAGCGTAAATACAAATTTCTAGATTTGCCAGTGATTTACGGCAGTTTAGAAACTGCTGGCGCCTAAGAAATAAAAAAAAATATATAAAATCTCTGTAAAAGTCTAACCTGCCTCCCAAAAATTAACCCAACATGTCAAAACCCCTATATTCACAATCCCCCCACATAGCAACTAATTTAAACGTATTAACCCCTAAACCAACAACCCCTACAATGCAATATGCCTAATTAAACTATTAACCCCTAATACGCCATTCACCCACATCACGATCTACCTAGTAAAAGTATTAACCTCTAAATCTGCCAACCCCAACATTGCAAAGTACCTAATAAATCTATTAACCCCTAATCCACCATTAACTCACTGAGCAATAAACCTAATGAAACTATTAACCCCTAATCCGCCAAACCCAAACAACACAATAAACCTAATAAATCTATTAACCCCTAATCCGCTAAACCCCCATAACGCAAATAACTAATTAAATAACTAAGCCCCCTAACCGAACACCCCCTAAATTAACCCTAATTACTTAAATTAAAACATACTAAGTTACAATTATAATAAAAAAACTAACATTACTTAAAAATAAAAAAACCTAAGATTAAATTAATCTAAGATTACACAAAATAAAAAGTCTAACATTACATAAAATAATAAACCAAATTATCAAACATTAAAAAATTAAACCTAATCCCTATGAAAATAAGAAGCCCACTCCAAATAAAAGCATCCTCTTATCTAATACTAAACTACCAGTAGCCCTTAAAAGGTCCTTTTGTAGGGCATTGTCCTAAGTTAAACAGCTCTTTTACCTTAAAAAATACTAAGTCCCCCATCTAACAGTAAAACCCACCACCTAACAAACCCCCCAAAATAAAAAAGCCTAACACTAAAATATCCTATACTACCCATTGCCCCTAAAGGGGCATTTGTATGGGCATTGCCCTTAAAGGAACATTCAGCGCTTTTAAGAATGCCCAATAAATCCCTAATCTTAAAAAAAAAGCCTAAGTCTAACCCCCAAATAGGTACTCACCGTTCCTGAAGTCTGGAGGAGAAGGTCCTGTTCTTCCAAGCCTTCTTACAAGCTGCCGACATCTTCTTCCAAGAAGAGACCACTTCCTTCTTCATCCAGGACCAAGCCGGCATGGAGATAAGCTCGGCACAGGACCCGTGACTATGTAGACATTGAGCGTGGAGAATCCTCTTTGTACGATCGCCGCCATACAATCAATAGTGAATATGGGGTACTTTGAATTCCTATTAGCTGAAAATTTTAAATCAGCCGATAGGAAGAGAGCTACTCAAATCCTATTGGCTGATGAACTGGCTTGGTCCTGGATGAAGAAGGAAGAGGTCCCTGCTTGGAAGAAGATGTCGGCCACTTGGAAGAAGACTTCACCGCCTGGGACCAGACCTTTTCCGCCAGACCTCAGGAATGGTGAGAACCTAATTTGTGGATTAGAGTTTGGATTTTTTTTATTTTTTGTTTTTTTTTATTTTTTAGATTAGGGTTTTAATGGGCAATCGTAAAAGAGCTGAATGCCATTTTAAGGGCAATAAAAGAGCTGAATGCTCTTTTAAGGGTAATGTCCATACAAATGCCCCTTTAGGGGCAATGGGTAGTTTAGGTTTTTTTAGTGTTAGGTTTATTTATTTTGGGGGGTTTGGTGGGTGGTGGGTTTTAACTGTTTTTAAATGCAAAAGAGCTGTTTAACTTAGGGCAATGCCCTACAAAAAGCCCTTTTAAGGGAAATTGTTAGTTTAGCATTAGATTAGGGGGTGTTTTTATTTTGGGGGGAATTTTTTATTTTCATAGGGATTAGGTTTAATTTTTTTCATTTTGGATAACTTGATTTATTATTTTCTGTAATGTTAGACTTTTTTATTTTTGGTAATTTTAGATTAATTTATTTTAATTTAATCTTAGGTTTATTTTTCTAAGTAATGCTAGGATTTTTTTATTTAGTATTTTATTATTTTATGTAATTTGGGGTTAATTTAGTGGGTGTTAGGTTAGGGGTTTTAGTAATTAAATTAGTTATTTGCATTGTGGGGGATTAGGGGTTAATAGGTTAATTTGGGTACTTGCATTGTGGGGGTTTGGCGGATTAGGGGTTAATTGTTTTATTAGGATTATTGCGTTGTGTGGGTTTAGCGGATAAGGGGATAATAGATTTATATGGTTTGTTGCGATGTGGGTTAATGGCGGATTAGGGGTTAATAATTTTATTAGGTATTGCGTTGTAAAGGGTTGGCAGATTAGGGGTTAATACATTTATAAGGTTAGATTGTGATGTGGGGGTTGGCAGATTAGGGGTTAATACATTTATTTAGTTATTGCAGTGGGAATTGTCAGTTGACAGGTAGATAGATATTGCGCATGCGTTAGGTGTTAACTATTTTCAGGCGGTAGATAGATATTGCTCATGCGTTAGGTGTTACTATTTTCAGGGGGTTTCGGTGCTCACATACTCAGCGCAAGTCTTGCTGCGTCTACCTATGTGTGGCGAGGTGAAAATGGAGTAAAATTTCTCCATTTTCGCCTCGTAAGTCCATGCGCTGAATATGTGATACCGATTTGTGACACGGTTCTATGTTAGCTTATGGATGGATATGCATTTATATGCAGCGCCGTATATGTGATAGCAAAACCACGTAAAAACCGTCAGCGTCGTAATCTTGCCCAGTGTATATAAATAATATGAAGGTTCAATGGATGCCGGTATATTGGAGTAACGACAACCAAATGGCCACATTCCCCACCTTGGGTCCACCTTACTATAGGCATATTTAAATAAACTGTGTTTGGGTACAAAAGGGGCTTAGCAGGTAAAGAGGGTTGGATCAGGAAGTCATGTGATTAGGGTGCAAAAAAGTGACAAACATTTTCTGCCTCAAAACACTTGGATATTCTTCTCCACTGAAAGGCAGAAAGGTTACCACATGGTAAACTGCTGAGGGCTAAATCCAGCCTACAGGTCACCCTTTGACATCCATTTATTTACATAATTCCTTAATGCTCTTTCAAACAACTGTTTGCATTCTATAAGCTAATATATATCATAAATTAAATGTTGCACTGCAAAAGATCTTTATATAAAATATATGTTCTACAAGCATTTTACACTATTAAATTACTTTGCTGTCTCAGAACATTTCATAGACAAACCACTTGAACACCCTCTGGGTTATTGTTATTGTTTATTTTATCTACTTTGCTGTGGTCAATTAGGGACAACATGATGAGCCCCTGTACTGACAAAGCAATCACTGCGTATCATGTACAAAGGCTGTTGTGAACTCTTAATCATATACTGTAGTACACTTAAAGGGCCACTAAAGACAAAAATAAAGTTTCATGAATCAGATAAAGCTTACAATTTAAAAAACGATCTAATATGCTTACATTATCATTATCAAAACATGCACATTCTTTTTATATGCACACTTTCTGAGGCTCCAGCACCTACTGAGCATGTACAAAGTACTCAGTATATACATATATGTAATTGGCTGAGGGCTGTCACATGATACAAGGGAGGGAAAATTGGATTAACTTTGACATTTTCTTGAAAATATTCTACTGCTCATTTCAGATTTAAAGTAAATGCTATTACATTGTCTTTTTATTGTGTATTTATCAATTATTCAATTCTACTGTGTTTAGTTGTCCTTTAAAAAATCAGTGTTCAGAGTTAAATTGAAAGAAAACAGTGTCATAACAGGCACTTAGCTAAAAAACACCTAGATTACGAGTTTTGCGTTGCTGATTTTAACACTGAAAAATGTCAATTCAAGAGTGAAAGCAGGAAAGGATTAATGGGAGTCGTGTCGGTATAGCTATACCACAAGTATTTTAGCCTGTTACGCAGCGTCAATCCCATATTAAAAAAAAAAAAGTTTTTGCGTGGGATTTCCATTGCGCCGGTATTACAGGTTGTACGGTGAGGCTAAAATGCTTGTGTTACAGCCTATACCGACACGATCAATACCGCCATCTGAGAGCAGTGGTTATGGATTTTGTGTAACAAAAATGTTTCACAAAACTCATAACTAAAATGTTACAAAGTACACTAACACCATTAAACTACCTATTAACCCATAAACCGCCACCCTTCTGCATCGCAAAAACTATATTAAACTTATTAACCCCTAATCTACTGCCAACTCACATTGCAAGTATTCAATAAAGTTATTAACCCCTAATCTGCTGCCCACCCACATCACCAACACTATTTAAATATATTAACCCCTATTCCACCGCTCCCCGACATCGCCACAACTATAATAAAGTTATTAACTACACTTCCCCCGCACTCATCATCGCTGCCACTAAATAAAGTTATTAACCCCTAAACCTCCAGCCTCCCACATCGCAAAACACTAAATTAAACTATTAACCCCTAAACCTAACACCCCCTAACTTTAAATTAAAATTACAATATAACTATTTAAATAAATAAAAACTTACCTGTAAACTAAAAATAAACTTAACATTAAACTATAAATTAAGCCTAACTAAAAAATCTAAATTACAACAACAAAAAAATCCTACGAAAAATTTACCAAAAATAATTAAAACTAAAATCACGAAAAATAAAAAACACTAAGATTACAAAAAAAACAACTAAATGATCAAAAATAAAAACAATTACACCTAATCTAGTAGCCCTATAAAAATAAAAAGCCCCTCCCAAAATAAAAACACCCTAGCCTAAAAGGGCCTTTTGTAGGGCATTGCCCTAAATAAATCAGCTCTTTAATATGTAAAAAATTCAAAGTTCCCCTCAACAGTAAAACCCACCACCCAACCAACCCCCCAAAATAAAAAACCTAACTCTAAAAAAAACTTAAGCTACCCATTGCCCATAAAGGGGCATTTGTATGGGCATTGCCCTTAAAAGGGCATTCAGCTCTTTTTCACTGCCCTTAAAAGGGCATACAGCTCTTTTACAAAAGCCCAAACCCTAATCTAAAAAAAAACCACACAAAAAACAAACAAAAAAAACCTAACACTAACCCCAGATGATCTTCTCACTGTTCCTGAAGTCCAGACATCCATCTCCATCCAGGCGCCGAGGAGTTCATCCAGGTGGCGATGTCTTAATCCATCCTGGGGGCGTCGTCTATCTTCATCCCGGCGGCGCGGAGTGGAGTCATCCTCGAAGCTGATCCCATCCTGAGCGGAGCGTCCTCTTCATACGGACGCCGCCGTACACTGAAGGTGAATTCAAGGTGGCCATTTCAAAATGGCGTCCCTTGCATTCCAATTGGCTGATTTGATTCTTCAAATTCAAATCAGCCAATAGGATGAGAGCTTCTGAAATCCTATTGGCTGTTCAAAACAGCCAATAGGATGAGACCTACTATTGGCTGTTCAAATCGGGTGTTTTTTTTTACTAACACTCTCTCCCCAATGATGTCTATGGGGAAAAGCGTGCATGAGCACGTCAAAACAGCCCTTGGATTTTGTGTAGTATGGAGCTTAACGACACCATATCGCACGCACAAGGAGGCTTTTCAGAAACTCATAATGGCAGCACTAGGGGGGGGTGATATAATGCAACTTTTGTTGCATTCGTTTCACACTCTGTTTAACACAAAACTCGTAATCTAGGTTAATGTGATTTCTGTTCCTACTGCAGTTAGGCATACTGTCAGCTAGATTTAGAGTTTGGCGTTAGCCGTCAAAACCAGCGTTAGAGGCTCCTAATGCTGGTTTTGGGCTACCACTGGTATTTAGAGTCGTGTAGGTAAGGGTCTAACGCTCACTTTGCAGCCGCGACTTTTCCATACCGCAGATCCCCCTACGCCATTTGCGTATCCTATCTTTTCAATGGGATCTTTCTAACGCCGGTATTTAGAGTCGTGGCTGAAGTGAGCATTAGAAATCTAACGACAAAACTCCAGCCGCAGAAAAAAGTCAGTAGTTAAGAGCTTTCTGGGCTAACGCCGGTTTATAAAGCTCTTAACTACTGTGCTCTAAAGTACACTAACACCCATAAACTACCTATGTACCCCTAAACCGAGGTCCCCCCACATTGCCGCCACTCTATTAAAATTTTTTAACCCCTAATCTGCCGACCGCACACCGCCGCCACCTACGTTATCCCTATGTACCCCTAATCTGCTGCCCCTAACACCGCCGACCCCTATATTATATTTATTAACCCCTAATCTGCCGCCCCCAATGTCACCTCCACCTACCTACAATTATTAACCCCTAATCTGCCGACCGGACCTCACCGCTACTCTAATACATTTTTTAACCCCTAAAGCTAATTCTAACCCTAATCCTAACACCCCCCTAAATTAAATATAATTTAAATCTAACAAAATAAATTAACTCTTATTAAATAAATTATTCCTATTTAAAGCTAAATACTTACCTGTAAAATAAACCCTAATATAGCTACAATATAAATTATAATTATATTGTAGCTATTTTAGGATTAATATTTATTTTACAGGCAACTTTGTAATTATTTTAACCAGGTACAATAGCTATTAAATAGTTAATATTTTCCAACCTTAATTCCGATTGGCTGATAGAATTCCTTAAAGGAACCTTCATTCGTCGTCTAGTCGTCGGAAGAGGAGGATGGATCCGCGCTGGAGGGCTTCAAGATGGAGCCGGTCGTCATCGGATGGAAGAACATAGAAGATGCGGCTTGGATGAAGATGTTTGCCGGTCCGGATCGACTCTTCTGCCCGGATAGGATGAAGACTTCTGCCTGAAGATGGAATTCTTTAGCCGCCGCTTGGATCCAGACTTCAGCCGGAGGATGGACGTCACTCTTCATCCCCCGCTTGGGCTTGGATGAAGATTTCGGAGGCTTGGATCAAGACTTCGGTGGACGGATCGGTGAACCCGGCGTGGTGAAGACAAGGTAGGGAGATCTTCAGGGGCTCAGTGTTAGGTTTATTTAAGGGGGGGTTGGGTTAGATTAGGGGTATGTGGCTGGTGGGTTGTAATGTTGGGGGGGGGGGTATTGTATGTTTTTTTTTTACAGGCAAAAGAGCTGAATTCTTTGTGGCATTCCCACTCAAAGGGCCCTTTTAAGGGCTGGTAAGGTAAAAGAGCTTTTCTATTTTAATTTTTGAATAGGGTAGGGCATTTTTTTTATTTTGGGGGGCTTTGTTGTTTTATTAGGGGGCTTAGAGTAGGTGTAATTAGTTTAAAATTGTTGTAATATTTTTCTAATGTTTGTAAATATTTTTTTATTTTTTGTACTTTAGTTAGTTTATTTAATTGTATTTGTTTGTAGGTATTTTATTTAATTAATTTATTGATAGTGTAGTGTTAGGTTTAATTGTAACTTAGGTTAGGATTTATTTTACAGGTAATTTTCTAATTATTTTAACTAGGTAGCTATTAAATAGTTATTAACTATTTAATAGCTATTGTACCTGGTTAAAATAAATACAAAGTTGCCTGTAAAATAAATATTAATCCTAAAATAGCTACAATATAATTATAATTTATATTGTAGCTATATTAGGGTTTATTTTACAGGTAAGTATTTAGCTTTAAATAGGATTAATTTATTTAATAAGAGTTAATTTATTTCATTAGATTTAAATTATATTTAATTTAGGGGGGTGTTAGGCTTATGGTTAGACTTAGCTTTAGGGGTTAATACATTTATTAGAGTAGCGGCGAGGTCCGGTCGGCAGTTTAGGGGTTAATAATTGAAGTTAGGTGTCGGCGATGTTAGGGAGGGCAGATTAGGGGTTAATACTATTTCTTACAGGGTTATTGAGGTGGGAGTGAGGCGGATTAGGGGTTAATAACTTTATTATAGTAGCGGTGAGGTCCGGTCGGCAGATTAGGGGTTAATAAGTGTAGGTAGCTGGTGAAGACGTTGTGGGGGGCAGATTAGGGGTTAATAAATATAATATAGGGGTTGGCTGTGTTAGGGGCAGCAGATTAGGGGTACATAGCTATAATGTTAGTTGCGGCGGTGTACGGAGCGGCAGATTAGGGGTTAATAATAATATGCAGGGGTCAGCGATAGCGGGGGCGGCAGATTAGGGGTTAATAAGTGTAAGGTTAGGGGTGTTTAGACTCGGGGTACATGTTAGGGTGTTAGGTGCAGACTTAGGAAGTGTTTCCCCATAGGAAACAATGGGGCTGCGTTAAGAGCTGAACGCTGCTTTTTTGCAGGTGTAAGGTTTTTTTTCAGCTCAAACTGTCCCATTGTTTCCTATGGGGGAATCGTGCACGAGCACGTTTTTGAAGCTGGCCGCGTCCGTAAGCACTGCTGGTATTGAGAGTTGCAGTGGCGGTAAATTATGCTCTACGCTCCCTTTTTGGAGCCTAACGCACTGAAAACCCAGCCATTCTGTGAACTCTAAATACCAGCGGTATTTAAAAGGTGCGGCCAAAAAAAAGCACGCGTAGCTAACGCACCCCTTCTAACGCAAAACTCCAAATCTAGGCCTGTACCTTTAAGGAGGCCTAGAAGATAAATTAAGCCTTTATTGCAGTAGTCTATATTAGCTCTGTGTTTGTAGCATATGGTTGCTTGTGTATTGAGTTTACCTCTGCTCTGTTCATTACTACTTGGATATTCTGGTTTGATTTTTGCTTTCCCTGACTAAGCTTCTGTATTAACGCTTTGTTTGGACTGACTTGGTATATGACTTTAGCTTGTTTGTGGGCTCTGCGTTTGTTTAACGATTTGTACTGCTGTTCCATGTGAGGCCTTGACCCGGTCTTTTATGACTTAGATTACCTTTACCCTGGATACCTCTGCTATCAGAAAATCTGCATTGAGTAACTTAAACAAGTTTATATTCACCTGAATTGCAATACTAAACTTACACAAATGCATATCTTTCTTTGATATATGAATTTATAAACTTACAATTACTTTCTAGTACTTAATTGTTGTTTGTTTTGTAGGAGCTGATTAACCCCTTAACGACCAAGGATGTGCTAGGCACATCCTACAAAAAATGGTCGTTAACAACCAAGGACGTGCCTGGCACGTCCTCTGGTGTTTTAAGCGCTGGAAGTGATCACTTCCAGCCTCTTTTAAGATATTGCAGTTAATATCGAGGCATCACTGCAATACCCTTTTTACCCACCGATACAGAGAGCCACTCTGTGGCACTCTCTGCATTGGCCAGCGATGATGCCGATCATTGGTGGGTGGGAGCAATAGCAGGGAGATGGGTGGGTGGCCCATCGCTGGTCAGTTCCGGATCCTGTGTCCCTCAAGTGTGTAGAATTGTGCAGGAGCTCTTGAGGGTGCGGGGGGCCTGCATGTGTGTGCACGCGCACGTTACATTGAAATTCAGTAATTGGATGTATTCAAAGGAGGGAGAGGGGAATAAATATTGGGAAAGGGATCTGGGAGCAGGGACGGATTGGGCAGCCGGGATACCGGGAAAAATCCCGGTGGGCCGCCTGCCTGCAGCTCAGCTGGGCTGCCTGGGCTCAGAGCCAGCTGTTGGCTGGCTGCTGCAATGCTACGGCTAATTTTTGCTTGTTGCGTTGTTGCGGTAATGTTGAATAGTAGTAGTCTAAGTCCCACACACACTCCTCCAGCACTCATATCATATCAGATATCATATTTATTATTATCAATCACAACAAATCTCTTAGTTAGTGGTGGGGTGGGGCGGGCCGGCAGTGGCGGCTACGGCTTACATGAGTCAGTGAGTGATGTCACATTGGGCACACTGAGCGAGTACTAGTGAGAGTCGGAGATCACTGAATCTGTGTCTTAAGTTCTCACAGGTGAGGTGAAGCGCCTGCGCGCAAGTGCGCAACTGCGCATGCGTGAGCGATAGAGCCGTTTTGAGAGGAGAAAGGATTCAAGGAATAAGTTGCAGCAGGCAGGCAGCAGCAGGCCACATGGTCACGTGTGGGAGCAGGGATGACGTTGACTTTGACGGCGGCCATGGCTGCGGGCAGGACAGTGCCAGACACAGATAGTGGAGACTGAGTGAGCGTGTGACTGAGTGGACTGTCTGGACACACACAAAAAAACGGTGACAAGTGAAGTTGGCAACTTGGGGGCAGCCAGTTGGTACTGCAGTCACTGGATTCAAGAACAATCAAATCGATCATCATCATCACGGTATGTACTAGTACTACTAGTATATTTTTTTTATAATTAAATGTGAAAGTGAATGAAGAATGAATGATGTGAACATGAACAGTGAGTCAACACAGTTTTAATAATTATTAATGTCAATGTGAATATGTGATTTGAATGAATGATCATGTGAATTGTACATGATGATGAACAACAAGTCCAGTTAGAGTACTTACTGTACTGAACTACTGACCTCACCTCTACCACCGGCCACTGCCAGCTTGAGTTGCCAAGTTAAAAAATGTTTTATATATATATATATATATATATATATATATATATCTATATATATATATATATATATATATATATGAGTTGAAGGGAAAACCAGCTAGAGCATAGTTGGCTGGCTTGGCAAGGGGCGTGACTAGGTTGAGAGAGGCGTGGCTAGGTTGGATGGGCATGGCTAGGTTGGAGGGGGCGGGCCGGTCTATACAAATTTCCATGGCTGGTCTGATTTCCCAGTCCGGCCCTGTTTGGGAGGGGGAGGGGGTTAGGGAATTGAGTGAGGGCAGCTAAACTACAGAAAAATATTTTTTTTTTAGATAGAAAAATAACAGCTGCCAGTACCCAAGATTGTGGCATATAGGTAGAGGGGGGAGGGTTATAGAGCTGTTTGGGGGGGGCAGGGAGGTTAGGGGCTAAGGGGGGATCCAACACTGCAGAATAATAAAAAAATGCCTTTTATTTTAGTACTGGCAGACTTTTTGCCAGTACTTAAGATGGCGGTGACAATTGTGAGGTTGGGGAGGGAAGAGAGCTGTTTGAGAGGGGTCAGGGAGGGATCAGGGGGTATGATGTGTCAGGTAGGAGGCTGATCTCCACACTAAAGCTAAAATTAACCCTATTAGCTCCCTACAAGCTACCTAATTAACCCCTTCACTGCTGGGCATAATACAAGTGTGGTGCGCAGCGGCATTTAGCGGCCTTCTACTTACTAAAAAGCAATGCCAAAGCCATATATGTCTGCTATTTCTGAACAAAGGAGATCCCAGAGAAGCATTTACAACCATTTGTGCCATAATTGCACAAGCTGTTTGTAAATAATTTCAGTGAGAAACCTAAAGTTTTTGAAAAAGTTAACAACTTTTTTTATTTGATCGTATTTGGCGGTGAAATGGTGGCATGAAATATACCAAAATGGGCCTAGATCAATACTTTGGGTTGTCTACTACACTACACTTAAGCTAAAATTAACCCTACAAGCTCCCTAAATGCTACCTAATTAACCCCTTCATTGCTGGGCATAATGCAAGTGTGGTGTGCAGCGGCATTTAGCGGCCTTCTACTTACCAAAAAGCAACGCCAAAGCCATATATGTCTGCTATTTCTGAACAAAGGAAATCCCAGAGAAGCATTTACAACCATTTGTGTCATAATTGCACAAGCTGTTTGTAAATAATTTCAGTGAGAAACCTAAAGTTTGTGAAAAAGTTAAAAAAAAATTTATTTCGCATTTGGCAGTGAAATGGTGGCATGAAATATACCAAAATGGGCTTAGATCAATACTTAGGGTTGTCTACTAAAACAAAATATATACATGTGAAGGGTTATTCAGGGATTCCTGACAGATATCAGTGTTACAATGTAACTATCACTAATTTTGAAGAAAAAAAAATGGTTTGGAAATAGCAAAGTGCTACTTGTACTTATTGCCCTATAACATCGGGTATTTCTAAACTCAGGACAAAATTTAGAAACTATTTAGCATGGGAGTTTTTTGTGGTTGTAGATGCATAAGAGATTTTGGGAGTCAAATTTTAAAAAAAGTGTGTTTTTTCCATTTTTTCATTATATTTTATGAAAATAATTATAGGAAATTATAAGATATGGTAAAAATAATGATATCTTTTGGCGAGAAAATGGTATATAATATGTGTGGGTACAGTAAATGAGCAAGAGGAAAATTACAGCTAAACACAAACACAGCAGAAATGTAAAAATAGCCCTGGTCCCTAACAAAAAGACAATTTAAAAAATGGTCTGGCCACTAAGGGGTTAAAGTACTAGAGACAGTTCAGCTACTAAGTTTGGTCTCATTTCTATATTACCCCTGGCCTCTGTTGAAACACTGTGTTAGCGTGCAGTGCATCAGTAAGGGCTTGTAGTGAGCTAAGTCTCTCAACCATTGATTCCAGCTTGTTACATTTTGAAACAACAGCACTCCAACTGACACTGAGAAGTCACGTGCTCGGACAGGAAATTGGTTTGCTGGGTGTTACAAATAGGCAAATTAAAACATAAAAGTACATTGATCTTTTCTTATTTATAATTAAACATATATAACGGAGAATTGTTTTTTGTATTTGTTTAATGTCCCTTTAAGGTCACTCCTCTCTTCCATTTATGCTGAATAGGAATAAATTGCTCAGATTCATCAATTTGCCATCTCATTTTTGTGGTATATTTTCCAGCTTTCATTTTATTTGCTTCATATCCACTTCAACAGTGAATATTTTTGTATTGCAGGGAAATGTCTGTCATACTGTCTAAAGTTGAACCTTTATCCATAGAGCAAGGAACAATTAGTAGACAAGTTGTAAGTTAGTTAACTGTGTGGTGATATTTATTTATTTTTTGCCTTCAAAGTACTTTTTTTTTTTTGTCCGTTATTGAAGAAAACTGCTTCAGTTAATAGTAAATATCCTTCCAAAATATAATCATAGCTGATAAAGCAGGAGGTTTGGGAGAAAAATAAACACTGAGAGAAATTGTTTTGAAGTAGATAATGCATTTTGGACATTGCTGGGAAATAAAAACTAAAATGTCAATTACATTTACCATTGTTAACATTTTACAAATGATCCTTGACAAGAAGAAAGAAATAGTAAAGACGTGGTAAAGGTTTGTTTATAGACGTTTGTTTGCAATTTTATCTTTTATCTGCATGGCTGAGAAGAAATTAAAGAGTAAGCCTGGGTTTATTTACTGCAGGGTTTATGATGCTGAACAAAAATGAAATATAACAATATTATTGACTTCATTGTAACACTACCATAAAAAGGATGTTTAATGAGAATGCACAAATCCCAAAATACAATTGTACCATGAAGCAAAGGAACAGATAACCTTTTTTTATTTATGTTTTGCTAAAATGCCTGAATTAAGCTACCAAAACAGAGATATATAGTGAAAGATACGTATGCTGCTCAGAAGATATGTTAATTAAATAATGCATACATAATTGGTAAATCTGAGTTGAATTGATTGATTAATTAAGGAATATTTAAAGGGTGCAATTGAAGACAGATTAAAGGGGAATGAAACCCAATATTTTTCTTTCATGATTCAGAAAGATTATACATTTTTAAACAACTTTACAATTTTCTTAATTATCTTCGTATCTTTTATTGAAGAAGCAACAATGCACTCCTGGGCATACAAGTTCAGTCAGTAATCAGCAGCTAGCTCCAATCTCCTGATTCTATCTAGATATGCTCTTCAACAAAATATACTAAGAGAACGAAGAACATTAAATAAAAGTAAATTGGAAAGTTGTTTAAAATTGTATGCTCTACCTGAATCATGGAAGAAAAAAATTGGGTTTCATGTCCCTTTAAAATAGGCTGACCATATGTCCCGTTTTGAAAGGGACAGTACCTTTATTTTATGTTTTTTCCCCTGTCCCGTCTTTTCTTTATTAATAGTCATTTTGTCCCGTTTTGAGGGTTATCAGACCGTGCGGGCAGCGCAAGTGTAATTTTTTATTGCACACACACCACTTAATTTTTTTTAAACTCCCCGCCGGCGGGGAGGGCAGTTTTTTTAAAAACTTTTTTTTTTTAACTGCAGCTGGGTTGGGGTTGGGTGGCCGTGCCCACATGATCCACAGCATGCAGTCTTCATGCAGTCTTAGCAGTCTATGCCGCCCGTGCTCTTCAAAATTAGGGGCGTGTCATTGATAGGTGCCTATAAAGAGTCAGTGACAGTAGGTCAGTACTCAGTCGTGAGCTGTCAGACTGAGCCTAGGAGGGAGACTGGTCACTGGTCAGCGTGAGGGAAGTTGGATTACTAGCTAGCTCAGCTGCAGTAGTGCCAATACTTTACTAGTAACTTACACTCAGGACAGGCTCAGCACAGGGGTCGGCAGGAGTCGGACTAAAAATATCTGAGATTCAGTCAGTCATCATCTGGATCTGATGTGATGATCAATCATCTGCCTTTAGCCCCTGCCTCACCATCATCCGAATTATAGGCTGACCTGACCACCAGACACCAGAGAGATAATTCTTGTTGCCATCATCTTCTTGTTTGTGTCACAGACGTGTGAAGTGAACATACAAACTAGTGTTATGGTCTGGTCTGGAAGTAGATCGATTCAACTGTCTACAGTCTATGTTCTGAACTTCAGCTTCTGCGAGAATTGTGCACGGCCAAGGTAAGACCAGTGTCTGTGCCTGGCAATCAATTAAATTAAATTAATTGTCATTTATTATATCATATGTTTATTATTATGCTGCTGCTGCAGTGCTGGATGTAGTACAGGTGTTATAAAATAACGGTTATTATCAAGTAACTATGTAGTTCCACATTTTTATCAGTTCTTCCACCATTTACATGTGCAACAATGATTTTGGGCAACTCAGCTAAAAAAATCTACAACTACTATCCAGATATTCAAACCAAACGCAAGTTCAGAGGCTTTTACCCTTTAAAATCAGTTAATATGGGGGAATTTGCCTTGACAACATAGGATAATCTCACTTTTTTAAAGCATTTTTGTTGTTTGTATGATAAATTAAATTGTAATACTTTTGTTCACAAGCTTCAGAATCAGCTCTTCTTATTATATAAGCATGTTCTCTTTGATTTTCTTTGTTTAAACAACAAATTTGGCTTGGCTATCCATCTGTTTAAAAGTTACAATGAGTCTGAGACAAGTTCCATAATATATATTAATATTAATGAATATTGTGTGTGGGGGGGGGGGGACATGATGGATGTGATCTAATAGAGGGAACCTTCATCATTAGAATGGTTATTGTATAAGTAATTTTATTTCCCTTAACAACAGTTATAATAAAAAGCATTGTATAGGGTGTCTTTATAAGTCAGAACATTTGTGCTTTATTTTTATATAGATTTGCCAATTTTCTGTGTGCATCAAATTTTAAATAAAAATAATTTCATATACATGATACATCAGCCCATGGAGTGTGACAAGTATAATTATATGGTGTTGAAAGACCGAAATTTGCTGTGTAAATTTGTTTCATCAGACAAATATTCATGGTACAATCATGATGAAATACAGTCCCCCCTCTAGCTCTACGTCTACCTAAAAATTTTTGTATGAGTTCTTCTGTCACTGAAGGATAAATGTTGGCTCAATATTTTAAATTCATGTCATAAAAGTTAACTTTTGTTAAAATCGTACTTTTTTTCATATAAATAAAGAATATTAACCCCGTCCCGTTTTTGACCACTCAATGTCCCGTTTTTGTCTCAAGGAAATATGGTCAGCCTACTTTAAAAGAACAAAGCAGGGGCAGTTAAAATGGACATTAAACTATAGGGCTAGATTACAAGTGTAGTGCTAATTTATTGCGCGCCCTTGCGGTAGAAATTAGTGCTCCGAAAATTAACCAGGGATCCAAGCACTAGTTAATTTTCTAAATGTCCCCCAATTGCCTCCACATTTTAGTGTATTAATCTTTATTTAAAAAAAAAAAAATATCATTTTTATTTTTTAATAACTTAACTACATAAGGCAGTTATAAGGGGCTAAAGTTGGCGGGTGTGAGGTGTTTGAAAAGTGCCTTTACATTGCAGTCTATAGGAATTGTGTGTTCCCTGTAAATATATGTATATGCTTATTTACAGATATATTTATGTGTTAATATGTGTATATACATATATTAACATATAAATATATACCTGTATCTATATATTCATATACAAATATATTTAAAATTGCTTCCCATTGCTGTGTGACTTACGCCTTGTGCTGTGCTAGTTCTTGTGCTGTGTGCTGTGCATGGCATGAGAACGAGGCTCTTATTGGAGCCTATGGAAATGCTCTCTCATGCTTCCATGCAATGCGAACGCAAGGTATTACAAAGTGGAGTGCAAATATCGCTTTTGCGGCTTAGAGGAAAGCCTCCATATTTCCCCCAGTTTTGTAGTTTGGACCCGCTGTTAAGGGTAAGGTGTGAGTGCCGGCACAATTTCCCAGTTTAATGTATCCAGAAGGACTCAGAGAGTAACGTATTGTACGGCTGTTTATGTTGAATTTTGCAGAGAGCCTGGATTGATGTAAGTCCTGAAAAGTGTATGATTGCACCAGTAGTTGGTATTACTCATTTACTGTAAAAGAAGGCTGTATTTCCTGTATGCAAAATGGCAGAAGATGTATTCCTTGTTTTTGTTCACAGGTTTACTGATTTTATAGTTTTGTAAGCTTGTTTGTGCCTTCTTTGATGCCCCAGGTGCTGACAGCATAGTTTTTAAGGTATGATATTGAGCTTTGCATTTTTGTTTTTATACTACATAAGCTTATAAAAAAGCTATGTTTTTGTAAGTCATATTACTACAATATAAATGTATACACAAGCTATGGCATATACAAGATACGTTTTTGCAAATTATCTTACTATTTATTCATATACAAGCTATCGGGCTAGATTACGAGTCTTGCGAGTCTAAACCGAGGCCCCCCCCCCCCACATCGCAAACACTAAAATAAAAATTTTAACCCCTAATCTGCCTAACCGGACATTGCCGCCACTTTAATAAATGTATTAACCCCTAAAATGCCGCACTCCCACCTCGCAAACACTAGTTAAATATTATTAACCCCTAATCTGCCGTCCCTAACATCGCCGACACCTACCTACATTTATTAACCCCTAATCTGCCGACCTCAAAGTCGCCGCCACTATATTAAATTTATTAACCCTAAAATCTAAGTATAACTCTAACCCTAACACTCTCCTAACTTAAATATTATTTAAATAAATCTAAATAAAATTACTACAATTAAATAAATGATTCCTATTTAAAACTAAGTACTTACCTATAAAATAAACCATAAGCTAGCTACAATATAACTAATAGTTACATTGTAGCTAGCTTAGGATTTATTTTTATTTTACAGGCAACTTTGCTTTTATTTTAACTAGGTACAATAGTTATTAAATAGTTATTAACTATTTAATAACTTCCTAGTTAAAATAAATACAAGTATACCTGTAATATAAATCCTAACCTAAGTTACAATTACACCTAACACTACACTATAATTAAATAAATTACCTAAATTAACTGCAATTAATTACAATTAAATTAAATTAACTAAATTACGAAGAAAAAAACACTAAATTACAGAAAATAATAAAATAATTAAACGTTTTTAAAACTAATTACACCTTATCTAATCCCCCTAATAAAATAAAAAAAAAACCAAAATAATAAAAATCCCTACCCTATACTAAATTACAAATAGCCCTTAAAAGGGCTTTTTGCGGGGCATTGCCCCAAAGTAATCAGCTCTTTTACCTGTAAATAAAAAGACAATACCCCCCCAACATTACAGCCCACCACCCACACACCCAACCCCACCCAATCCCCCCTTAATAAAACCTAACACTACCCCCTTGAAGATCACCATACCTTGAGATAGAATTCTATCAGCCAAGCGTAATTAAGGTAGAAAAAATACTATTGGCTATATATATATATATATATATATATTATATATATATATATATATATATATATATATATATATATATATATATATATATATATATATATATATATAGTTATAATAAAACAAACAGACGAGTGGTGTTGTATTAGCCACTTAGAGAGTCATTCAAATTCCTGGTGCAATGGGCAGCTTCAAAGTGATGCAAGCACAAAGTGTGTAAAAGCATTCAGCTTAAATCTGTGAATATTCTTTAAATAACAATAGAGACCCACACATATCTCTCACATAATGGTGAGGTGCTATAATCAAAGAAGAATTTCAACAATGCAAAATCTGTTGAAAAAAGGAAGTACCTTATGCCCAGCCAAGGGCAATAATAACATCAGGGTTCTCCACATATCTAAAGGAACTTGGTAATAAGTTGGATAATCTGTGTGTAATTCTTTTCATGACCCATTTTCTTTTTAAAGAATCGTAACTTTGCAATTGTATGTTATTTTGAATGTCTTTATAATGTCTTTATAATTTTGCACTGTGTAACCTGTATTGATATTTTTGTTATTAAACACATAGAAAATCTCATTCTGTCTTTTGGGCTCTAATATCTAAATTCACACTCTATTGAAAGGCTCGTTAACTAATTCTTAAATTGTGTGAGTTTTTGGGGGTTCCCAAAACGCTCCTTTAATTTAGAAGTTTTGGTGGTGGCAGAAATTGTTAGAGCAGTGTGGACAGGATTTGGGGGTTAATGTGGTGTCCCTTTTAAGGTCCTTTTGTAGAGTGGCAAGGTTGAGGAAACCAGAGCTGTGTGTCATTAACCCCTGTGCTCCTTCAATGCCAGGTTCTTCCATTTGTTCTCCCCTTCTTATAGAAAGTACTTTGGAATTCTTCAATTTCTTTAAGACATCTTCCACAACCGGAATCTATTTTTAAAGATAAAGAAATTTGTTAATTAAGCCTTACTCTTTTTGCTCTCACCTATATACTCTCCTATTCCCCTCCATTTTCTTTTGTTCTAACTTGCTGTGGCCGCCCCCCCCCCCCTTAACTGGGGAGTTGGCTGCGGCAACCCCCACTCTCTCTTTTCTATTTCCTGCTGCAGGAGCCCAATCCCTTACATTGCTCCCTTCGCATTCTTCTCAGTAAACTTTTTTATGTTTCAGGGAATATATAGTTCATTTCATAGATACATACTCAGGCTGGGTGCTTCGCAAATCAAATTTGAGCAAGTTTTGGTTAGGAGCTGTTTCCAATGTCAGTTTTTGTAAATTACCTAGACCCTAAAGCCTGTGATCCTGATTTAAAATTATGCTAGAACTTGCTCTAGGTTTTCAATCTCTTTTGTTTTTTTTGTTTGATGTAATTTGAAACCTGACAATCAACACTATTGGCCTACAGGACAGTAGAAGTAGTTTGTGCGAATTATAGGAGCTAAAACCAATTTTTATTGTGTGATAATTTAGAAATACAAGGTACCTCTTTACAAGTTTGGTTCTCTCATCCAGTATGATGAATGGATTTTAGTCTCTTCAATGAAATAGTATTTAGTCTACAGACTCTTTAAATGTTTCTCTGGCATCTAGATCCTAACGGCTAGATTACGAGTTTTGTGTTATGAGTAAAAAAGCAGCGTTAAGGCTCATAATGCTGCTTTTTCACTACCGCTACTATTACGAGTCTTGTAGGTACAGCTGTCCTGCACACTTTTTTGGCCGTACTGCAAATTAACTTAAGCATTTTTTGTAAAGTTTTTTTTTCAATGGGACTTCCATAGCGCCGGTATTACAAGCTTTTTTTTTTAGGCCAAAAAGTGAGTGGTACAGCCTATCCTGCAAGATTCGTAACTCATTCTAAAGTCAGTAGATATGAGTTTTACACTACAAAGCTAACACTAAAGTGTTAAAAAGTACACTAACACCCATAAACTACCTATTAACCCCTAAACCGAGGCCCTCCCGCATTGCAAACACTAAAATAAAATTATTAACCCCTAATCTACCACTCCGGACATCACCGCCACTAGAATAAACATATTAACCCCAAAACCGCTGCACTCCCGCATCGCAAACACTAGTTACATATTAACCCCTAATCAGCCAATAGAATGCGAGCTCAATCCTATTGGCTGATTGGATCAGCCAATAGGATTGAAGTTCAATCCTATTGGCTGATTGCATCAGCCAATAGGATTTTTTCAACCTTAATTCCAATTGGCTGATAGAATTCTATCAGCCAATCGGAATCTAAGGAATGCCATCTTGGATGACGTCACTTAAAGGAACCTTCATTTGTCGGGAGTCGTTGGAAGAAGAGGATGCTCCACGCCAGATGTCTTGAAGATGGACCCACTCCTCACCAGATGGATGAAGATAGAAGATGCCGTCTGGATGAAGACTTCTGCCCGTCTGGAGGACCACTTCTCCTGACTTGGATGAAGACTTCTCCAGGCTTTGTTGAGGACTTCTTGCCACTTCGTTGAGGACTTCTCCTGGCTTCGTTAATGATGGATGTCGGGTCTTCAAAACTGTAAGTGGATCTTCGAGGGTTAGTGTTAGGTTTTTTAAGGGTTTATTGGGTGGGTTTTAGTTTTAGATTAGGTTTTGGGAAGCAATAGAGCTAAATGCCCTTTTAAGGGCAATGCCCATCCAAATGCCCTTTTCAGGGCAATGGGGAGCTTAGTTTTTTTTTTAATTAGGGTTTTATTTGGGGGGTTGGTTCTGTGGGTGGTGGGTTTTACTGTTGGGGGGTTGTTTGTAATTTTTTTTACAGGTAAAAGAGCTGATTTCTTTGGGGCAATGCCACGCAAAAGGCCCTTTAAGGGCTATTGGTAGTTTTTTTTTATTTTGGGGGGGCTCTTTTTATTTTGATAGGGCTATTAGATTAGGTGTTAGTTTAAATATCTTGTAATTTGTTTTTTATTTTTTGTAATTTAGTGTTTGTTTTTTTTGTTGTAATTAAGGTATTTGTATTTAATTTAGTTAATTGTATTTAATTTAGTTAATTGTATTTAATTTAGGTAATTTATTTAATTGTAGTGTAAGGTTAGGTGTTAGTGTAACCCAGGTTAGGTTTTATTTTACAGGTAACGTTGTATTTATTTTAGCTAGGTAGTTAGTAAATAGTTAATAACGATTTAGTAACTATGCTACCTAGTTAAAATAAATACATACTTGCCTGTAAAATAAAAAAAAAACCCTAAGCTAGCTACAATGTAATTATTAGTTATATTGTAGCTAGCTTAGGGTTTATTTTACAGGTAGGAATTTAGTTTTAAATAAGAATTATTTAGTTATTAATAGTAGGTTTTCTTTAGATTTATTTGAATTATATTTAAGTTAGGGGGTGTTAGGGTTAGATTTAGGTTTAGGGGGTTAAAAAATTTAGTATAGTGGCGGCGACATTGGGGGTGGCAGATTAGGGGTTAATAACTGTAATGTAGGTTGCGGCGATGTTAGGGTCGGCAGATTAGGGGTTAATAATATTTAATTAGTGTTTGCGATGCAGGAGTGCAGCCGTTTAGGGGTTAATATGTTTATTATAGTGGCTGCAATGTTGGGGGTGGCAGATTAGGAGTTTATAAGTGTAGGTAGGTTGCAGCGACATTGGGGGCGGGAGATTAGGGGTAAATAAATATAATGTAGGTGTCGGCAATGTTTGGGGCAGCAGATTAGGGGTTAATAAGTATAATGTAGGTGGCGGCGATGTCCGGAGCGGCAGTTTAGGGGTTAATAAGTATAATGTAGGTGTTGCCGATGTGTAAGATTAGGGGTGTTTAGACTCGGGGCTCATGTTAGGGTGTTAGGTGTAAACATAAATTTGGTTTCCCCATAGGAATCAATGGGGCTGCGTTACGGAGCTTTATGCTGCTTTTTTGCAGGTGTTAGGCTTTTTTTCAGCCAGCTATCCCCATTGATGTCTATGGGGAAATCGTGCACAAGCACGTACAACCAGCTCACCGCTGACTTAAGCAGCGATGGTATTGGAGTGCGGTATGGAGCACAAATTTGCTTTACGCTCACTTCTTGCCTGATAACCCCGGGTTTAT
This sequence comes from Bombina bombina, assembly GCF_027579735.1. NCBI lineage: Eukaryota > Metazoa > Chordata > Amphibia > Anura > Bombinatoridae > Bombina > Bombina bombina. The sequence goes on along the minus strand of NC_069501.1, from coordinate 585,176,642 downwards.
GAAAACCTGTAATACCAGCGCTGTGTCATGTTTGCATCCGTTCATCGCCGTGTCGCTGCGGCTCCCGGAACTGCTCTGTGTGTCTGACGTCATGTTGCTTAGCAACATGACGCTTTCTCAACACACCCCTCTGATGACGGTTATGCTCCTGCCCTTTAAACAACGGCGGGAGATCTGAATCTGGGCCCGTTTGTTTGCTACCTTTGGATTGTGAGTACCGTATCTTTCTGATCTTTTGTGTACCGATTTTCTGCCTGCCTGACCAAGCCTCTTGCCTAATCCCTACTTGCTGATATTTGGACATAGACTTCTGCCTGCCTGACCTTGCCTGTAGCTTTTACCCTTTTGCTGATACTTGGATGCCGACTTCTGCTTGCCTGACCTTGCCTTTTGCCTATACCTTTTGCTGATATTTGGATGCCGACTTCTGCCTGCCTGACCTTGCTTTTGCCTTTACCTTTAAACCTTATCTTTGATAAACAAAACCTGCTTAAAGGGACATTCTACTTTTACAAGCTGCAAAAGAGAACTTTGCCTTTCTGTTTGTTATAAACCTGCTTAAAGGGACATTTTACTTTTACAAGCTGCACAAGAGAACTTTGCCTTTCTGTTTGTTATAAACCTGCTTAAAGGGACATTTTACTTTTACAAGCTGCAAAAGAGAACTTTGCCTTTCTGTTTGTTATACACCTGCTTAAAAGGGACATTTACTTTTACAAGCTGCAAAAGAGAACTTTACCTTTCTGTTTGTTATACACCTGCTTAAAAGGAACTTTTACTTTTACAAGCTGCAAAAGAGAACTTTTCCTTTGTTTTACAAGCCTGTTAAAGAGGACCTGTTTCAGAAGCTTCAAGTAAGAGCATTTCCTTTTTGTTCTTTTTACTACTTAAAGGGACGTTTTATCCTTTGTGGCTTTCCTGCATTCTGGAACAATATTCATTTTTGTTATCTTCTAATCTGCTTCCTGAGTGGGTCACGTCCTGGATATTTCTCAGTGTGCTAGCGTGTGCTTTTCAATTCACGCTAGCAGTTGGGTTACATCCCGGATTGATTCCAGAGCGGCTGACATTACAAACGGGCCACTAAAATGGACCCCACTGAATTATCTATGGCCGTGGCTCACCAGGGACAGCTCTTGGGTTCTCATGCCACTCACTTGCAGTCTCTGGACACTAAACTTGATCAAATTACTGCTCTATTACAAAATTTGGTTGCTACCGCACCTCCCAATCCAAATCCGATTGAGGCATTACCTCCTCCGATTCCTAACAATCAGTCTCAGGTACAACTAAGTCCCAGGATACCTCTTCCGGATAAATATGATGGGAATCCTGAAGAATGTAGAGGCTTTCTGAATCAATGCCGTCTTCATTTCCGAAATAGCCCTACTCTCTTTGCTACTGCCTCTTCTAGAATCACATTTCTTATTTCCTTAATGAAAGGAAAAGCCTTGGCTTGGGTATCACCTTTGCTAGAAAAGAATGATCCTATACTGTTGGATGTTGATACATTTTTATCTACATTCTCAAACGTATTCGATAAACCTGGAAGGTCATCCGCTGCTGAAGCTACTCTCCTGGATTTACGTCAAGGAAATCAACCAGTCTCTCAATATGCTATTGAGTTCCGCACCCTTGCCTCTGAAACCACTTGGAATCAGGGAGCACTCAGAGCCGCTTTCCGTAAAGGACTTTCTGAGCGTCTCAAGGATGAATTGGTGTATCGTGAACTTCCAGAGTCCTTAGAAGCCTTAATAAATCTCTGTATCTGTCTCGACGCCAGGTTTCGTGAACGCCAACAAGAAAAGGATAGAACACAGAGGACTTCAACTCGAACTCCTTTTCGTTTGGCTCCTCGTTTTTCTAATCCAGTCACTCCAGCCTCTCCTACTACTGATCAGGCTGAACCCATGGAAGTAGGAAGTATAAAATTAACTGAGACTGAACGCTTGAGAAGACGGACTCTTGGCTTATGTCTGTACTGTGGCCTTAAAGGGCATTTATTAAGGGATTGTCCTACTAGGCCAGTAAAAGCCAGGGCTTAACTCTAGTCCAGGGAACTGAGTTAAGCCAAAATAGTGGTCATTCCCTATACAAGAAACTCTTTGTTCCAGTAACTCTTCTAATTGGACATAAGAAGATCTATACCCAAGCTCTAATTGATTCTGGTGCTGGAGGTGTGTTCATTGACTCTACATTTGTTTCTACTCATTCTATACCCTTACTAAAGAAGGAGTATTCCATTTCAGTTTCTACGGTCAGTGGAGATCCTTTGGGTTCTGGATACATTCAGTTTTCTACTCAACCCTTACTCTTCACCGTAGGAATACTTCATTCCGAGACAATTTGTTTCGATGTCATTCCCACTCCACAATTTCCCATTATCTTGGGATTACCCTGGCTCCAGATTCACAATCCCATTTTTTCTTGGACTTTCGGTGAACTCACTTCCTGGGGATCTACATGCCAGACTAAATGTCTTCAAAAGATTACTAAGTTACCACTCACTATTGCTCTCACAGTTGAAACTCCGGAATCCTTACCTATGCATTACCATGACTTTGTGGATGTTTTCTCCAAAAAAGAAGCTGAACGTCTTCCTCCTCATCGCCCTTTTGATTGTCCCATTGATCTCCTTCCTGGGGCTGCCTATCCTCGTGGCAAGACATATCCACTTTCTAAACCAGAAAACATGGCTCTGGAAGAATATATAAAAGACAATCTGGCTAGAGGATTTATTCGACCCTCTTCTTCCCCCGTAGGGGCTGGTTTCTTTTTTGTGGGAAAAAAGGATGGCGGATTAAGACCCTGTATTGATTATCGTGGATTGAATCAGATTACCATCAAGAACAGTTATCCTCTGCCCCTTATTCCTGAACTTTTTACTTATCTTCAGGGAGCCACCATTTTCACCAAACTCGACCTACGTGGTGCATACAACTTGATCCGTATACGCGAAGGAGATGAGTGGAAGACTGCCTTTAACACTCGATTTGGGCATTATGAATATTTGGTCATGCCCTTCGGGCTATGCAATGCTCCGGCGGTTTTCCAGCATTTTGTAAACGAGATCTTTCGTGATTTTTTGAATATATTTGTTATCATATACCTGGACGACATCTTAATTTTTTCTCAGAACCTCCAAGATCATGTGCACCACGTCAAGAAAGTACTTCAACGTCTAAGAGAATTCCATCTGTTTGCTAAACTGGAGAAATGTTCCTTCCATCAAAAATCCATACCCTTTCTGGGTTATGTAATATCGGCATCTGGATTCGAAATGGACCCTACTAAACTTTCTGCCATATTGGATTGGCCTAGACCTGATTCTTTGAAGGCTTTACAACGTTTCCTAGGCTTCGCCAATTATTACAGAAAGTTCATCAAGAATTTTGCTACTATTACTTCTCCTCTTACTTCTCTCACTAGAAAAGGACAAAACTGTAAAGTATGGCCGTCTGAGGCTATAGAAGCTTTTGAATCTCTCAAAGAAGCTTTTTCCTCAGCTCCTATCCTTCGTCATCCAAATCCTGAGTTTCAATTTATTCTGGAGGTAGATGCTTCCTCTGTTGCTGCTGGAGCTGTTATGTCTCAACGAATACCAGAGACTGGAAGGATTCATCCTGTTGCTTTTTTCTCTAAAAAATTCACTCCTTCCGAATTTAACTATGACGTAGGGAATAAAGAGCTGCTTGCCATCAAAATGGCATTGGATGAATGGAGACATTGGCTGGAAGGTACTTCTTTGCCATTTACTATACTTACTGATCATAAGAACCTTCTGTATCTCCAAACAGCCAAACGATTAAATTCCAGGCAAGCACGCTGGTCATTATTCTTCTCTCGGTTTCACTATAATTTGTCTTACATACCTGGTTCAAAAAATATTAAAGCAGACGCACTTTCCAGACAATTTCAAGATACCCCAGTTCCTGAGTCTGGTACCATTCTCCAACCTCATGAAGTCATTGCCCAGTTAACAACTTCTTGGTTACAAGAATTACAGTCCGCTCAAAAGCATCTTCCTTTGTCCTGTAAACCTCCCGATGGTTTACTCTTTGTTCCTGAACGCCTTCGTTCCAAGATTTTATTTTGGGCTCATGATAGTCCCCTTTCTGGACATCCTGGCATCAGTATTACCACTCGAAACCTCAAACAACATGTCTGGTGGCCTACACTCTCTCAAGATGTGAAGGATTACGTCTCAGTATGCACACAATGTGCCATGAACAAAACTCCACGCCAACTTCCTTCAGGATTACTCCAACCATTGCCTATACCTCACCAGCCTTGGACTCATGTATCCATGGACTTTATTACTGATCTTCCCTTGTCCACTGGGAACAATACTATCTGGGTGGTGGTCGACAGGTTCACTAAGACGGCTCATTTTGTACCCTTGCCAGGATTACCATCTGCCAAAAGACTCTCTGAACTTTTTATTCTACATATTGTAAGAATCCATGGATTTCCTCTAGATATTGTGTCAGATAGAGGGGTACAATTCGTTTCTCGATTTTGGAGGTCACTTTGTAAACATTTTGGTACTACTATATCTCTCTCTACTTCTCACCACCCACAATCGAATGGTCAGACTGAAAGAGTAAACCAGTGTCTTGAAACATATCTTAGACATTATGTGGATCATTATCACTCTAACTGGACTTCTTACCTTCCTTTGGCTGAACTGGCTCATAATGCCCGGTACAATTCCTCCCTTCAGACTTCTCCTTTTTATGCAGCTTACGGATATCAGCCTAGGACATTCCCTTTGCATACTTCCTCCACAGTGAATCCTGCTTCTGATCTTACAGCCCGAAGATTAACTCGACATTGGCAGAAGATACATCGTATTCTTTCTGTAACTTCTAGACGTTACAAGTTCTTTTCAGATCTTCGACGGAAGAAGGCTCCCAAATATCGCCCTGGTGATAAAGTTTGGATTTCCTCTCGATTTCTTCGCCTGAAACAACCTTCTAACAAATTGGGACCACGATATGTGGGTCCTTTCCGAATACTGGGTCAGGTGTGTTCCACTGCTTATCGGGTAGCTTTACCCAAGTCTCTCAAAGTCCATCCGGTATTCCATGTTTCTCTTTTAAAACCTGTGATGGTTAACAGGTATTCTAAGCCTTTTTCTAAACCTCCACCGTTATTGGTGCATGGACATCCTGAGTTTGAAATCAGCCATATTCTAGATTCTAAGTTGCGGGGCAAGAAATTGTATTATCTCATTCATTGGAAGGGTTATCCAGTCACGGAACGTTCTTGGGAACCTGCTCATCAAGTAAATGCTCCTGTTTTGGTCAAGACCTTCCACAAGACTCATCCTGATAGACCTGGTCCTGTCCCCCGGAGGGGTCCTTGAGGAGGGGGGTGCTGTCATGTTTGCATCCGTTCATCGCCGTGTCGCTGCGGCTCCCGGAACTGCTCTGTGTGTCTGACGTCATGTTGCTTAGCAACATGACGCTTTCTCAACACACCCCTCTGATGACGGTTACGCTCCTGCCCTTTAAACAACGGCGGGAGATCTGAATCTGGGCCCGTTTGTTTGCTACCTTTGGATTGTGAGTACCGTATCTTTCTGATCTTTTGTGTACCGATTTTCTGCCTGCCTGACCAAGCCTCTTGCCTAATCCCTACTTGCTGATATTTGGACATAGACTTCTGCCTGCCTGACCTTGCCTGTAGCTTTTACCCTTTTGCTGATACTTGGATGCCGACTTCTGCTTGCCTGACCTTGCCTTTTGCCTATACCTTTTGCTGATATTTGGATGCCGACTTCTGCCTGCCTGACCTTGCTTTTGCCTTTACCTTTAAACCTTATCTTTGATAAACAAAACCTGCTTAAAGGGACATTCTACTTTTACAAGCTGCAAAAGAGAACTTTGCCTTTCTGTTTGTTATAAACCTGCTTAAAGGGACATTTTACTTTTACAAGCTGCACAAGAGAACTTTGCCTTTCTGTTTGTTATAAACCTGCTTAAAGGGACATTTTACTTTTACAAGCTGCAAAAGAGAACTTTGCCTTTCTGTTTGTTATACACCTGCTTAAAAGGGACATTTACTTTTACAAGCTGCAAAAGAGAACTTTACCTTTCTGTTTGTTATACACCTGCTTAAAAGGAACTTTTACTTTTACAAGCTGCAAAAGAGAACTTTTCCTTTGTTTTACAAGCCTGTTAAAGAGGACCTGTTTCAGAAGCTTCAAGTAAGAGCATTTCCTTTTTGTTCTTTTTACTACTTAAAGGGACGTTTTATCCTTTGTGGCTTTCCTGCATTCTGGAACAATATTCATTTTTGTTATCTTCTAATCTGCTTCCTGAGTGGGTCACGTCCTGGATATTTCTCAGTGTGCTAGCGTGTGCTTTTCAATTCACGCTAGCAGTTGGGTTACATCCCGGATTGATTCCAGAGCGGCTGACACGCTGTAGGTAAGTGAGCGGTGACAATAACGTACAAGTTAGTACCGCACCCCTCTTACCACAAAACTCATAATCTAGCCTTACATTTGCATCTTCTGCTTCTTTCCAGCACTCCTTTTTTCTTTGGGGGGTTGAATGTTTGTTTTTCTTCTGGCTTGTTATTCTTCCACTTTCAAGATTCTTTCCTTTCTGGTCTATGAACTTTGTTTTTTTTTTTTTACCAAGGCTTATCATTTAAGCCATTATATAATTTTTCTATCACCCTACACTTGACATTTAGGACCTTGCAACAACAACTTTTTTTCGCTTTCACACTAACTGTGCTTGAAGTAAAAAATAAGTGTGGACGCATTAGCGCGTTTTACAAGTTGAAAGTAAGCGTACATGCAAAACCCAAAGCACGCTTACTTCAGGACTTCGGATATCTTGTTTTTTCCCACAATGCTTTTTGTTCTGATTGCAATTCTTCCCACTTGGCAAGTAATGTTCTAGGAATGCCAAGATAATTAGAAATTTAAATAAAAGCCCCTCCAGCAATTTCTATATATATTTACCTATATTCTAGACAATACTTACCAATGTTCCATTCCTATTTTTTCTTTTCTATGGTGGACAGTCTAAGAATGGGGATAGGTAGTCATGTGATCATTTTAAGGATAAGGAGGTGTGGAAGCTTTTCTGTGCACACCACTTCTGGGGCGGGGTTACTCACTTGGTAAGTATTGTCTAGGACTCTAGTTTTAAAACCTGTCTTCAGGCCTCCCTAACAAGCCAGATTTTGAGGATATCTGAACTAGAACACAGGTGATCAGTAAATATGCCCCTAGATTACGAGTTTTGTTGGTAATGCTGTGCGATGCTAACGAGCAGTTTTCCCTCACCACTCACCTACTGTCAGGGTTTTTCCCTGTTGTGTTTGTCATGTGCTGCTGGCAGCCATTTTACTCACCTCTCTTCCTGACTATGGTGCATTGTGGGGGATGCTGCTCATTTCCTGCACTTCCTTTTATGGCCAGACAGGATGCAGTCTCAGAATTGTGATGTCATCACTTATTATTTAAAGGGCCTCTGTTCAGTATGCTTTGCCTTTGCGTTGTCTCAGACCTGTTTGTGAGAGTTCCTGTGTATTACCTGGCTGCCTGACATCCTTCCTGGTTCCTGATCCCTGGCTTGTTCCTGACTCTGCTGTTTTCCTTGTTCCTGATTCCGGCTCATCTTACTATTCGCTTTGGCTCCTGACTCGGCTCGTCTGACTACCAGCTCTGGTTTTGACTCCTGGCTTGTTATTTGACTTGTGGACTTTTTATAATTTTTTTGCTATTAATAAAGGTGTGATTATTTTTGCACTTCTCATCTCAGTCTGATTCCTGGCAACCTGACATTACGCAAAGGCCATGAATCCTGATGCTGCTAATTATCCACCTTTACCTGCCATCATTTCCAGGATGGATGTACAGGATCACTGCTTGGATCAATTTGCACTAGCCCTACAAACACTGCTGACTCGCACTGCACATTTGGACCAAAGTGTCCCGCAAGTTATGGCTGCTCCTGTTTCCACTGCTGCACCTATGCCTACCAGGAGCATGTCCAGTTCTGCACCTCTACCTCAGCAATATGGAGGTGATCCTATTCAGTGCAGAGGGTTTTTGAACCAGATGGGCATTTAATTTGAGATGTTACCTCAGGTGTTTCCCTCTGACAGAGCTAAGGTGGGATTTCTTATCTCATTACTCTCTGACACAGCTCTTGTCTGGGCTATTCCCTTGTGGGAGACTAATAAACCTGTGATTTCAAATTACCCTGAATTTGTGGCCTCCGTTCGAAGGCTATTTGATGTTCTGGCTTGCTCCTCTTCTGCTGCTAAACGACTCATGTCCATTCAGCAAGGTACAAGATCTGTTGCTCAGTATGCTATTGAGTTCCATACGCTTGCCTCAGAGGTAGGTTGGAACAATGAAGCCCTTGTTGCCGCCTTCTTTCATGGGCTTTCTGATGCGATTAAAGACGAAGTTGCTGCCAGAGATTTACCAGAAGATCTCGAGGCATTGGTGTCTTTTTTTTATCCTAATTGACATCAGACTCAGAGAGAGGCCCTCTTTCAAGGAGCGCTTGTGGAAGCCTCCTGATCCATTGTCTCCTACATGTCCGTTCCCACCCATGCCTCCCTCTCCTCCCATGCTTCCTGGTCCCGAGTCACCAGGTACTGCTGAGCCGATGCAGTTGGGATTCACGTGTCTCTCCGCAGCGGAGAGGGCCTTTAGGAGAAGGGAGGGGCTCTGCCTCTATTGTGGGTTACAGGGCCACCTTTTGAAGTCTTGTCCTACACAGCTGGGAAACGCTCACACCTACGGTCCTGTCGGGGCAGACCTTGGGTGGTTTATCCTCATCCCCGGAACCGCTTAAGGAGAAACCTTTGGTCACTGTTGTCCTTTCCTGAGTGGACTCCTCCATAGTCACTCAGACTCTTGTTGACTCGGTCCGTTCCGCTTGCTATTGAGGTCATTGATGGCAGGCCCCTTCAGCCCACACTCTTTACTCATGAAACTGCTCCATTGTCCATGGCTGTTGGGGCTCCCAATTTTGAAAGCCTCCGGTTCCAGGTGATAAACTCTCCGCATTTTCCGGTTGTTCTGGGTTATCCCTGGCTCCAAATGCACAATCCCATTCTCGACTAGCGCAGGTCCGAAATTTTGTTGTGGTCCCCGCAATGTATTTCCACTTGTCTTCGGAAACCAGTTAAAGCCTTGTGCACTTCTTCGGTATCTCAATTGCCAGAGGAGTACCGAGAGTTCCTAGACATGTTTGACAAGGTGCGTGCCAGTACTTTGCCTCCTCACCGGTCTTACGATTGTGCCATAGACCTGCAACCCGGAGCCATTCCTCCTCGGGGCCGGGTGTACCCTCTGTCTGTTGCAGAGAATTGTGCTATGGAGGAGAATGCTGCCGATGCTCTGTCATGGGGGATCATCCGCAAATCTATGCGCACCTGCAGGGGCTGGCTTCTTCTTTGTGAAGAAAAAGGGTGGCGAGTTAAGACCATGTTTTGATTATAGGGGTTAATCGTCTTACCATTAAGAATGCTTACCCTATTCCGCTCATTACGGAACTCTTTGACCGCCTCAAGGGAGCTAGGTCTTTACTAAACTTGATTTGAGAGGAGCGTACAATCTCATTAGGATTAAGGAGGGCCACGAATGGAAAACAGGTCGGGCATTATGAGTATCTTGTAATGCCATTTGGCCTATGTAATGCTCCTGCTGTTTTTCAGGAATTTATTAATGATGTCCTACAAGATATGTTGCAACAGTGTGTTGTGGTGTACTTAGACGACATCTTCATACACTCACCCACACTTGAGGCTCATCGTTCTGATGTTACATGGGTTCTTCAGAGACTACGTGAGAACGGCCTGTTTTGTAAACTTGAGAAATGTGAGTTCCATCAGACTCAAGTAACCTTCCTAGGTTATGTTATCTCTGTTGCAGGGTTCTCCATGGATCCTGACAAGTTATCTGCAGTTCTGCATTGGCCTCGCCCAGTTGGTCTTCGTTTTATTCAACGTTTCTTTGGGTTCGCTAATTACTATAGAAAGTTTATTAAAAACTTTTCTTCCTTGGTCAAACCTATCACAGACATGACCTGTAAAGAGAATGATCCACTCCATTGGTCACCTACTGTCATTAAGGCCTTTGATAGTCTTAAGACTGCCTTTGCTGCCGCTCCAGTTCTGGCTCATCCTAACCCTGTCCTGCCTTTCATTCTTGAGGTCGATGCGTCTGAGACTGGAGTAGGTGCCCTCTTGTCTCAACGTCCTACACCTGACGGTTCCTAGCATCTGTGTGGTTTCTTCTCTAAGAAATTGTCTCCAGCGGAGTGCTATTATGAAATAGGCGACAGGGAATTACTGGCCATAATTTTGGCACTCAAGGAATAGAGGCATCCATTCTGAAGCAAAACGTTTGTCACCACGACAGGCCAGATGGGGGCTATTTTTGTCTCGGTTTAATTATGTGGTCTCCTACCTGCCTGGTAGTAAGAATGTTAGGGCTGATGTCATCTCTCGACAATTTTCACCTCTGTCCAAGGAGGAGTCTGTACCTACTCCTGTTATACCTCCTGAAACCTAGTGGTAAGTGTTTTGTTCCTGAGAATCTTCAAACTAAACTTTTGCACACTTACCACTATACTAAAGCCGCAGATCACCCAGGCAAGAACCAAATGATTTGGTCTGTCACTCGACAATTCTGGTGGCCAGGTCTTCATTCTGATGTTGCTGTGTATGTTGCCTCCTGCTCAGTTTGTGCACAGAATAAGACTCCTCAATGTCTTCCTGTGGGTCTTCTTTAACCTATTGCTAATGGTGAGCGTCCTTGGACACATCTTTCCATGGACTTCATTGTCGAGCTCCCTGTTTCCAATGGCAATACTGCTTTCCTATCGCTCAGGAGCTTGCTTCAATTTTTGCTCGGGAGGTCTTCCGTTTACATAGGTTACCCAAGGAGATAGTGTCGGACCGGGGTAGCCAGTTTGTCTCCAGATTTTGGCGTTCCTTTTGTGCTCAAATGGGGATCCAGCTTTCCTTCTCCTCAGAATATCACCCTCAATCCAATGGGGCTGTGGAACGGTCTAATCAAGCTCTGGAACAGTTCCTCTGTTGCTATGTCTCAGATCACCACAATAATTGGTCTGAACTGTTAACTTGGGCAGAGTTTGCTCGTAATAGGGCTATTAATGCTTCCTCCAAGTTATCCCTGTTCATGGCGATTTATGGGTTTCAACCATCCTTGTTGCCCGATTCACACATGTCTCAGGGTATTCCAGCTCTGGAGGAGCATCTCTGGCAACTCCGTTCCACGTGGGTGCAGATTCAGGATTGCCTTCATCGTTCTATGCAGCGCCAAAAGTTCCAGGCTGATCATAGGCATCTGCCCGCACCTTCCTACAAGGTTGGTGAGAGAGTTTGGCTGTCCTCCCGCAACTTGAACCTTCATGTGCCTTCCAATAAATTGGCTCCTCGTTATGTTGGTCCTTTTTGAATACTCCGACGGGTAAATCCTGTGGCCTACGCTCTTGACCTTCCTCCTGCTATGCAAATCTCCAATTTTTTTCATGTCTCTCTCTTGAAACCATTGGTTTGTAATCGATTTACCACTGTGTTGCCTCATCCCCATCCTATCTTTGTTGACAACCATGAGGAGTATGAGGTCAGCAGCATTATTGAATCTCGTATAGTGATGTTGCGAACCTAAAATTTTGCGTTCGCTAACATCGAAAGTGAACTGCCGCAAAAGTTTGTGAATGGGCGAACTGGGCGAACCGCCATTGACTTCAATAGGCAGGCATATTTTAAAACCCCCAGGGACTCTTTCTGGCCACAAAAGTGATGGAAAAGTTGTTTCAAGGGGACTAACACCTGGACTGTGGCATGCCGGAGGGGGATCCATGGCAAAACTCCCATGGAAAATTACATAGTTGATGTCTGTTTTTAATCCATAAACGGCATAAATCACCTAAATTTCCTAAATTGTTTGGAATAACGTGCTTTAAAACATCAGGTATGATGTTGTATCGTTCAGGTAGTGTAAGTGTGTTTTAGGAACTGGGAGATAAAAAAAGATGCTTGGATACCCAGTACAGGTTGTTTTCCTTCAGCCTTTTTATACGAGGGTCCCCGACCCTCAACAGGCACCACAGCATGATAGACCCCATATGCCATGACTTCTTTTTGCACAATCAAGTACAGGTATGGCATCGATTTTAGGAACCCGGAGATAATTTTTAGGAACTGGGAGATGGAAAAAGATGCTTGGATACCCAGTACAGGTCGTTTTCCTTCAGCCTTTTTATACGAGGGTCCCCGACCCTCAACAGGCACCACAGCATGATAGACCCCATATGCCATGACTTCTTTTTGCACAATCAAGTACAGGTATGGCATCGATTTTAGGAACCCGGAGATAATTTTAGGAACCGGGTGATGGAAAAAGATGCTTGGACACCCAGTACAGGGCGTTCTCCTTCAGCCTTTTTATACAAGGGTCCCCAACCCTCAACAGGCACGACAGCATGAAAGACCCCATATGCCATGACTTCCTTTTGCACAATCGAGTACAGGTATGGCATCGATTTTAGGAACCAAGAGATAATTTTTAGGAACTGGGAGATGGAAAAAGATGCTTGGATACCCAGTACAGGTCGTTTTCCTTCAGACTTTTTATACGAGGGTCCCCGACCCTCAACAGGCCAGACAGTTTGAAAGACCCCATATGCCATGACTTCCTTTTGCACAATCAAGTACAGGTATGGCATCGATTTTAGGAACCCGGAGATAATTTTAGGAACCGGGAGATGGAAAAAGATGCTTGGACACCCAGTACAGGTCGTTCTCCTTCAGCCTTTTTATACGAGGGTCCACAACCCTCAACAGGCACGACAGCATGAAAGACCCCATATGCCATGACTTCCTTTTGCACAATCGAGTACAGGTATGGCATCGATTTTAGGAACCAAGAGATAATTTTTAGGAACTGGGAGATGGAAAAAGATGCTTGGATACCCAGTACAGGTCGTTTTCCTTCAGACTTTTTATACGAGGGTCCCCGACCCTCAACAGGCCAGACAGTTTGAAAGACCCCATATGCCATGACTTCCTTTTGCACAATCAAGTACAGGTATGGCATCGATTTTAGGAACCCGGAGATAATTTTAGGAACCGGGAGATGGAAAAAGATGCTTGGACACCCAGTACAGGTCGTTCTCCTTCAGCCTTTTTATACGAGGGTCCACAACCCTCAACAGGCACGACAGCATGAAAGACCCCATATGCCATGACTTCCTTTTGCACAATCGAGTACAGGTATGGCATCGATTTTAGGAACCCGGAGATAATTTTTAGGAACTGGGAGATGGAAAAAGATCCTTGGATACCCAGTACAGGTCGTTCTCTTTCAGCCTTTTTATACGAGGGTCCCCGACCCTCAACAGGCATGACAGCATGAAAGACCCCATATGCCATGACTTCCTTTTGCACAATCGAGTACAGGTATGGCATCGATTTTAGGAACCCGGAGATAATTTTTAGGAACTGGGAGATGGAAAAAGATCCTTGGATACACAGTACAGGTTGTTTTCCTTCAGCCTTTTTATACGAGGGTCCCCGACCCTCAACAGGCCAGATAGTTTGAAAGACCACATATGCCATGACTTCCTTTTGCACAATCAAGTACAGGTATGGCATCGATTTTAGGAACCCAGAGATAATTTTAGGAACCGGGAGATGGAAAAAGATGCTTGGACACCCAGTACAGGTCGTTCTCCTTCAGCCTTTTTATACGAGGGTACCCAACTGTGGTGACATTTTATCACTGGAATATTCACTTAGCTGTTATTGGGATCCCTTCCCCCAGGTACACCTTTCTCTCTGAACTATAGACACTCCCATTGGTCTTTTTGAGTGGCATTTGATAAGCCACTCCCTTTTGAATTGGGTTATAAAATACTGTAACACCAGAGGCTCTGTCCCTCTATTTTATCCTGCTCCTGCTAAAAGATGGATGATGTTGGACACAGAGAATCTGGCTAAGTATTTCTGGGATAATATTCTGTGCAGCATATTCTGTGTGTATTAATTAAATTTTGGACTGTTAATCTGTAAAATAGATTTATATATATATATATATATATATATATACCTGTAAATATTTATCTTATTATTAACATATATTGATTCCTAAATAAACTGTTTGACAAATAATGGAGGACCCCTCATAGAGTTTATTTCACAATTTATCTGTGTTGGTTTTAGTTGTACCACCATAGAGATTTAGTATATTATATTTAGTAGAAAGTAAAGATATTTTAAATTAATAGATAACCACACCAACCCTCAACAGGCACGACAGCATGAAAGACCCCATATGCCATTACTTCCTTTTGCACAATCGAGTACAGGTATGGCATCGATTTTAGGAACCCGGAGATAATTTTTAGGAACTGGGAGATAAAAAAAGATGCTTGGATACCCAGTACAGGTCGTTTTCCTTCAGCCTTTTTATACAAGGGTCCCCGACCCTCAACAGGCACGACAGTTTGAAAGACCCCATATGCCATGACTTCCTTTTGCACAATCAAGTACAGGTATGGCATCGATTTTAGGAACCCGGAGATAATTTTAGGAACCGGGAGATTGAAAAAGATGCTTGGACACCCAGTACAGGTCGTTCTCCTTCAGCCTTTTTATACGAGGGTCCCCAACCCTCAACAGGCACGACAGCATGAAAGACCCCATATGCCATGACTTCCTTTTGCACAATCGAGTACAGGTATGGCATCGATTTTAGGAGCCCGAAGATAATTTTTAGGAACTGGGAGATGGAAAAAGATGCTTGGATACACAGTACAGGTCGTTTTCCTTCAGCCTTTTTATACGAGGGTCCCCGACCCTCAATAGGCCAGACAGTTTGAAAGACCCCATATGCCATGACTTCCTTTTGCACAATCAAGTACAGGTATGGCATCGATTTTAGGAACCCGGAGATAATTTTAGGAACCGGGAGATCAAAAAGATGCTTGGACACCCAGTACAGGTCGTTCTCCTTCAGCCTTTTTATACGAGGGTACCCAACTGTGGTGACATTTTATCACTGGAATATTCACTTAGCTGTTATTGGGATCCCTTCCCCCAGGTACACCTTTCTCTCTGAACTATAGACACTCCCATTGGTCTTTTTGAGTGGCATTTGATAAGCCACTCCCTTTTGAATTGGGTTATAAAATACTGTAACACCAGAGCCTCTGTCTCTCTATTTTATCCTGCTCCTGCTAAAAGATGGATGATGTTGGACACAGAGAATCTGGCTAAGTATTTCTGGGATAATATTCTGTGTAGCAGTATTGCACAATTAGGGTTAGTGTAGAAAAGTTGCCCTGTATTAATTAAATTTTGGACTGTTAATCTGTAAAATAGATTTATATATATATATATATATATATATATATATATATATATATATATATATATATATATATATATATATATATATATATATATATATATATATATATATATATATATATATACCTGTAAATATTTATCTTATTATTAACATATATTGATTCCTAAATAAACTGTTTGACAAATAATGGAGGACCCCTCATAGAGTTTATTTCACAATTTATCTGTGTTGGTTTTAGTGGTACCACCATAGAGATTTAGTATATTATATTTAGTAGAAAGTAAAGATATTTTAAATTAATAGATAACCACATTTTGGCGGCCATGAAGTTGTAGACGAATCCATATGCCATTTAGTTTTGCAGGAATCAAATGAATGTTGATTTATTTTAAATTTAACTGCAGTAAATGTAGATTTGGTGTTTTATAGCAAAGTTTTTGTATGTAGTACTTTATTTAAAAAGCGCAAATAGTGGTTGGTTTCAAAGGCCTGTTGTATGTTTCTCAAGAAAAGCATGGCTTTAAAAACCCTGTATTTCTGGTCTGTATAAATTTGCATTTGTATAGGGGAAGCACATAATGGTTGGTTTCTGCAGGCCTGCTGTTTGTAGCTTACTAAATCTTAAATAACCCCCACATTGTTATCTATATGGCCAATGTGTACTTTCTGTCTCTTTGTGTTGAAAAGAGATTTAAAAAAAAAGCATGTGATAAGAGGCAACCCTAAAAGGCTTAGAAATCAGCATGTGAGCCTACCTATGTTTGGCTTCGGCTTAGAATACCAAGAAAAAAAAAGCAGGGTTGATGATGGAAGTAAATTGGGAAGTTGATTATACTAGACCAGGGGTGTCCAAACTTTGCTCTCCAGAGGTTTTGGAACTACATTTCCCATGATGCTCAGCTAGATAAAATGCTGGCTGAGCATCATCGGAAATGTAGTTCCAAAACCTCTGGAGAGCAAAGTTTGGACACCCCTGTACTAGACTGTCCCTTTAACTCTTGTATTTTTCTTGTTTTTGGAAACTGGATACTTTTATTGTTGAGCCAGTTTTCTATCAGTTTTCTAATGAATTTTAGAGACATTTCTTTTTACAAAGGATTAATTTTTGTGAATGTGTTACACCCAGAGCTGTAGCTTGCCCTATACATAAATTTAATTCTGAATTGTATGGGAAATTGTGTAGAATTTAAAGTTAAGAAATTACAGTTTAATTAAGCTTTGTTTTGGGTAACAAAGTTAAAAATTTGCATTTCCTGTGTTTGGAGCAGATCCTGGAACCAAAACTACAGTTGAAATTAGCATTTAGAAGTTCTATAGAATCTTCCTGTACTTAAAATATTTTTATAATTTTTTCCTCAATTTGGGAAAATATCAGTAAAAATGATTCCTTGCTTTGCTTTGTTCATTTATTTTATTTAGGTTAGTATTATTGATGGTTCACACCTTTTAAAAGAGAACAATATTTAATTTTTTTATTTTGTTCTGCTTAATTTCTGTTTAGTCTGGTGTTTCATTGCCCTATAGAGATTATAATTCCTTGCATTTGGGGCAGTTAAAATAGTCTGGCAAACTATGCTGTGAGAGACACACAATAGTCTGTTCCCCAGATTTAAAATAAAGAATAATGAGCAGTGGTTAGAAAAACTAAATTTAACTATATTACCACCTCTGCTGGAATGCTGACCTGCTTATAAACAGATCTAATTACTACCATTTCTACATGTCTTAACTGCTATGTCCTTTGTTGTGTAAAATTAGCATCTCAATGGTATCTTGTACATCCTGTTAACATTTAAAAAAAAAAAAAACTACTATGCTGTGAGAGACACACTATTCTAGTATATATATATATATATATATATATATATATATATATATATATATATATATATATATATATATATATATATATATTTTTTTTTTTTTATTTTTTTTTTTTTTAATTTTATTTTTTTTTTCATTATTTTAGTTCTAACGGCTATCTGTTAAAAATGTCTGGAAAAAACTATATTTCACAGGAAATCTGTGATTACTTTAACAATTACATTCATAAATATAATGGTCCATTCCTCATCCCAGAAGCTAAAAACAACAAGTGTGAAAGTGTTTTAGATATACTAACACAGGTATTAAGTCTTAAAAAGATGAATAATAATAAAAGAAAATGTATGATAGCGCAGGCAGTGATTTCAACTATAAAGAGATTAACAGACATTATTGGAGAACTTACAGAGCAAAATAAAGACCTTAAATTAAAGTTAGATAACACACAGACTGACAGAGATTGTATTAAGCTTTCTGCTTCAACTAACACCATACAGATCAGTAAATTACAACGTAAATTAAAATTAACAGAACACATCAGTAACAAATACTCAAACAAAATTACTGAGTTACAGATGAAAATTGAACAAAAAGAAAAAATAATTAGTGATATTTCTGGGAACAATGCAGATAGTGATAACTTACTGCCACAAAGGAAAGAGCCAAAACAATTAGTAAAACAAGATAAAATGCAAATGGGCCCCACTAAAAACCCAAGTTCTGTTCCAATTGCCCCTGTCATAATTTCTGAGAATTTTAGCAACCTGAAAGTTCCTACAGGTTTTTCAAATCAGACTAGGCCAATGACTGTAGCAGATAAAGACATTTTTAAGAAATGGTGGGGCACAATCCCCACAAACAGCTTTAATAACTTTTCACATTGGTTTCACAAGGGAACTGAAAAAGCCATAAAATTAGGTATGAGCATGCCGGAATGGACCGAATTGCTTCAAGATGCCATGGGCCCCTATGCCAACAGGTTATTAGGATTTAATTCAAGTATATGTGATCAGGCTGGCAGGATAGCTAAAACCTTTTTCAATTTTACTAGTCTAGAGAAAGAGATTAGTGAAATTACCATGAGACCACTAGATGGGCCATTTGAAGTAGCAAAAAGAGTTTTATTTTGGTGTGTGCTGCGCCAGCCACAGACCCAAATGGTCTGGGGGTCACCAGCTCACATGCAGAGGGTACTTGAAGTTCTCCCCAGAAAATGTCAGGAGTTTGTAAAGCTGTATGATCCAAACTCCACAAACCTTCATATGGTGCTCACTAGAGCTGAGAAGTGGTGGAATTATCACCCATACACCATTAAGGCAAATTCTGCAGTGAAGCAGTCAATGGAGAATAATCTGAATATTCACAGGCAGGAATCAGTGAGGTCAAATGAAATAAACAATAAGGCCAACTTAAGTTATTGGGAACTCAAACAAAAAAACAGGAGAATGAGAGATCAAATTGGGTTTCTAAAGAAGCAACTGACAGAGCTGGAGGGCTCAAATTAAATCATTCATTTTTTTTTATAATAAGCATATTTGTTTGCAGTACATTTGTATCGTGTAATGTGTACTTTAGTTTTAAGTTCAATTAATAATTTTAAGTGTTTTTCATTATTAAGTTTTAAATGCCAATATTAAGAATGCATAGTTAATTGATGCATTCTCTTTCTAAAAAACAATAACAGATACCTACATTGTGATTAGTTTTGGGAGGCCACATGCAATACCATTTCTATGTAAACTGTCTGAAGTCTTATCTTGCAGGAAGAAAACCAATGAAGATAGAAGGCTTAGAAAGGCTTCTCACCTTTCCTTCCAGTTTTTCACCTTTAACACATATTATAGATTGTTGTTTTTCAGGTGTCTTCAGGACTGATCTTACCATGAAGCTAAATTAAATAAGTATAATGTATCACAATGGAGATGTAAAATGGTGCATTAGGCCAAAATAATTATATATATATATATATATATATATATATATATATATATATATATATATATATATATATATATATATATATATATATATATATATATATATATAGCATAAAGGGGTAAATAATCATATAAATCAAGCAACATAAGTTAAGTAAGGGTGCGAGTGGGATGATGCAATAACAGAGGCACTTTCCAACTTGAAGTTAATAACTGTGAATGTGGTTTCTACTGCAGATGGAGTGTTGTAGTGTGAAGTAAATATATGCCTGGTTTTAATTTTTTTTTTCATTCCTTTGAGGGTCTTGGAAAAAACAAAGTGGTTCAAAGAGAGAGATTTGGTAAAGCAAAAGCAAGGACCAGATGCCAAAAGCAAGGACCAGATGCCAAAAGATGACAACAAAGAACTTCAGTGAACCATTATAACTTTTGTTTTACAGGCACAATTCACACTTTCTTAATAAAGATTTTACTACACGCATACCCATCTAGTCTACCCACACTCACACACTCATACATGAACTTTTCCCAATATTTAAGACCATTGTATAAATGTTGCTAATGGGGTTTAGCATAGGATTTTGTGTTTCTATGTATAATTTTAAATTAATTTTTCTAATGAATTGTATAAAGTTAGATTAGGAATTGACAGTCCTAGGAAAGTACAGAAGAGCTCATATCGCCGAGGGAATGATTCCGAACGGATGGTGGGAGAATTTCTCCTGTAAGGTTTTCGCTCCCACTGTGTTCTTCTGTACTAGTGGGTATAACTAGAAAACGGGGCAACATAGGAGAAGAAAAAGTGAGGGAATGTGGTGACATTTTATCACTGGAATATTCACTTAGCTGTTATTGGGATCCCTTCCCCCAGGTACACCTTTCTCTCTGAACTATAGACACTCCCATTGGTCTTTTTGAGTGGCATTTGATAAGCCACTCCCTTTTGAATTGGGTTATAAAATACTGTAACACCAGAGCCTCTGTCTCTCTATTTTATCCTGCTCCTGCTAAAAGATGGATGATGTTGGACACAGAGAATCTGGCTAAGTATTTCTGGGATAATATTCTGTGTAGCAGTATTGCACAATTAGGGTTAGTGTAGAAAAGTTGCCCTGTATTAATTAAATTTTGGACTGTTAATCTGTAAAATAGATATATATATATATATATATTATTTGTCAAACAGTTTATTTAGGAATCAATATATGTTAATAATAAGATAAATATTTACAGGTGTATATATATATATATATATATATATATATATATACACACCTGTAAATATTTATCTTATTATTAACATATATTGATTCCTAAATAAACTGTTTGACAAATAATGGAGGACCCCTCATAGAGTTTATTTCACAATTTATCTGTGTTGGTTTTAGTGGTACCACCATAGAAATGTAGTATATTATATTTAGTAGAAAGTAAAGATATTTTAAATGAATAGATAACCACACCAACCCTCAACAGGCACGACAGCATGAAAGACCCCATATGCCATTACTTCCTTTTGCACAATCGAGTACAGGTATGGCATCGATTTTAGGAACCCGGAGATAATTTTTAGGAACTGGGAGATAAAAAAAGATGCTTGGATACCCAGTACAGGTCGTTTTCCTTCAGCCTTTTTATACGAGGGTCCCCGACCCTCAACAGGCATGACAGCATGAAAGACCCCATATGCCATGACTTCCTTTTGCACAATCAAGTAAAGGTATGGCATTGATTTTAGGAACCCGGAGATAATTTTTAGGAACTGGGAGATGGAAAAAGATGCTTGGATACCCAGTACAGGTCGTTTTCCTTCAGCCTTTTTATACGAGGGTCCCCGACCCTCAACAGGCCAGCCAGTTTGAAAGACCCCATATGCCATGACTTCCTTTTGCACAATCAAGTACAGGTATGGCATCGATTTTAGGAACCCGGAGATAATTTTAGGAACCGGGAGATGGAATATGATGCTTGGACACCCAGTACAGGTCGTTCTCCTTCAGCCTTTTTATACGAGGGTCCCCAACCCTCAACAGGCACGACAGCATGAAAGACCCCATATGCCATTACTTCCTTTTGCACAATCGAGTACAGGTATGGCATCGATTTTAGGAACCCGGAGATAATTTTTAGGAACTGGGAGATAAAAAAAGATGCTTGGATACCCAGTACAGGTCGTTTTCCTTCAGCCTTTTTATACGAGGGTCCCCGACCCTCAACAGGCATGACAGCATGAAAGACCCCATATGCCATGACTTCCTTTTGCACAATCAAGTAAAGGTATGGCATTGATTTTAGGAACCCGGAGATAATTTTTAGGAACTGGGAGATGGAAAAAGATGCTTGGATACCCAGTACAGGTCGTTTTCCTTCAGCCTTTTTATACGAGGGTCCCCGACCCTCAACAGGCCAGCCAGTTTGAAAGACCCCATATGCCATGACTTCCTTTTGCACAATCGAGTACAGGTATGGCATCGATTTTAGGAACCCGGAGATAATTTTTAGGAACTGGGAGATGGAAAAAGATGCTTGGATACCCAGTACAGGTCGTTCTCCTTCAGCCTTTTTATACGAGGGTCCCCAACCCTCAACAGGCACAACAGCATGAAAGACCCCATATGCCATTAATTCCTTTTGCACAATCGAGTACAGGTATGGCATCGATTTTAGGAACCCGGAGATAATTTTTAGGAACCGGGAGATAGAAAAAGATGCTTGGACACCCAGTACAGGTTGTTCTCCTTCAGCCTTTTTATACGAGGGTCCCCGACCCTCAACAGGCCAGACAGTTTGAAAGACCCCATATGCCATTACTTCCTTTTGCACAATCGAATACAGGTATGGGATCGTTTTAGGAACCCAGAGATAATTTTTAGGAACCGGGAGATGGAAAAAGATGCTTGGACACCCAGTACAGGTCGTTCTCCTTCAGCCTTTTTATACGAGGGTCGCACCCTCAACAGGCCAGACAGTTTGAAAGACCCCATATGCCATGGTTTCCTTTTGCACAATTGAGTACAGGTATGGCATCGATTTTAGGAACCCAGAGATAATTTTTAGGAACTGGGAGATGGAAAAAGATGCTTGGACACCCAGTACAGGTCGTTCTCCTTCAGCCTTTTTATACAAGGGTCCCCGACCCTCAACAGGCACGACAGCATGAAAGACCCCATATGCCATTACTTCCTTTTGCGCAATCGAGTACAGGTATGGCATCGTTTTTAGGAACCCGTAGATAATTTTTAGGAACCGGGAGATGGAAAAAGATGCTTGGACACCCAGTACAGGTCGTTCTCCTTCAGCCTTTTTATACGAGGGTCCCCGACCCTCAACAGGCACAACAACATGAAAGACCCCATATGCCATGACTTCCTTTTGCACAATCGAGTACAGGTATGGCATCGATTTTATGAACCCGGAGATCATTTTTAGGAACCGGGAGAAGGAAAAAGATGCTTGGTCTGTCCGGCCACGAAATAGATAGATAGATACATAGATTAGATAGATAGATCAATAGATGCAATAGATACATTTGATGATAGATAGATAGATTTGATAGATAAATAGATAGATTTGATAGATAGATGGATAGATAGATAGATAATTTCCCAGACAGATAATTTTACAAGACGTGCGGACTGGGACCCATGATAAGGTTACTTCCTTTTGCACAATCGAGTACAGGTTGGGGATTGCCTTTTGTGCAAAGAAATTTCAGCCGTGTACCTTCCACTGCGGTGTCCCCTATCAGGGGACGTGTATATGGCATGGATTTTAGGAACAGGGAGATGGAAAAAGATGCTTGGTCGGTCCTCCTACTTCAAATTTTGGGCACTGCGCGTGCAATCTACTGTGCCACCAGATATGAGTGGTGTGTTAAGTAGTACTATTCTTAGCAGTTTAATCCCTGTTATGTGCCTTTTTTTTGGTTTGGGTTTTGAAGCCACAGTGCAGCACCAGAGGCCAGAAAAATTAGGCATGTACACATGCCTGAAAAATTAGGTATTGTTGCAGCCGCTGCTGTAGCAGCGGCAAGAAAAATTGATGTTTGTTTGACAGTTAGAAAGTGCCCTAAAACATTGCGGCTTGAACCCTAGTTGTTGGCGGATAAGTCATGCAAGTCATCCGGCATTCGAAGATAAAATACAGCAGCGTGTGGACCATTTTTAGGCCAAGGCAGCTCATCTCATCAGGCCTTTTTTACTCGAATGTATTGCCCAATGTCAGTCCCTTCGGGATCCATCCCTCATTCATTTTAATAAAGGTGAGGTAATCAAGACTTTTTTGACCTAGGCGACTTCTCTTCTGAAGGTCCTTTCTGACAGGACACTTGAAGTGGGGCAGGCCAGAAGTTCGATTGCAAATTGGGATAGCTCAGGCCACAGGTCAAGCCTGCACACTCAGTAGTCAAGGGGTTCATCGCTCCTCAGAATGTCGAGATCTGCAGTTAAGGCGAGGTAGTCTGCTACCTGTCGGTTGAGTTGTTCTCTGAGGCTGGATACCGAAGGGCTGCGGCGATGCATAGGAGTTAAAAAGGTCCGCATGTCATCCATCAACAACAAGTCTGGAAAGCGTCCTGTCCTTGCCGGTGTGGTTGTGGGAGGAGGAGTATTACTTTCACCTCTTCCCCTGTTAGATTCCCGTTGTGTTGTGACATCACCCTTATATGCTGTGTAAAGCATACTTTTTAATTTATTTTTGAACTGCTCCATCCTTTCCAACTTGCGGGAATTCGGTAACATTTCAGTCACTTTATGCTTATACCGGGGGTCTAGTAGTGTGGACACCCAGTACAGTTCGTTCTCCTTCAGCTTTTTTATACGAGTGTCCTTCAAAAGGCACAACAGCATGAAAGACCCCATTTGCACAAGGTTGGATGCTGAGCTACTCATGTCCCGTTCCTCATCCTCACTGATCTCACTGATCTCACTGAAGGTATCTTCTTCCCCCCAGCCACGTACCATGGGTACCAGATAGGTGACAACGAGCACCCTCCTCAAAGCCACATTCCTCCTCTGACTCCTCTTCCTCACAATCCTCTTCCTGCGTTGCCGCTGGTCCAGCAAGCGATGCTGATAAGGCTGTTTCTTGTGGTGATGGTGACCACAACTCTTCCTCTTCACGCTCATCTATGGCCTGATCCAGCACTCTTCGTAGGGCACGCTCCAGGAAGAAAACAAATGGTATGATGTCACTGATGGTGCCTTCGGTGCGACTGACTAGGTTTGTCACCTCCTCAAAAGGACGCATGAGCCTACAAGCATTGTGCATGAGCGTCCAGTAACGTGGCAAGAAAATTCCCAGCTCCCCAGAGGCTGTCCTAGCACCCCGGTCATACAAATACTCGTTAACGGCTTTTTCTTGTTGGAGCAGGAGGTCGAACATTAGGAGCGTTGAATTACAATGTGTCGGGCTGTTGTAAATCAAGCGCCTCACTGGCAGGTTGTTTCACCGTGCGCCATGGCCGTGTAGGAACGCCTGAAATGGCCACACACCTTCCTGGCCTGCTTCAGGACATCCTGTACGCCTGGGTACTTATGCACAAAGCATTGTACAATCAGATTACACACATGTGCCATGCACGGCACATGTGTCAACTTGCCCAATTTCAATGCCGCCACCAAATTACTTCCGTTGTCAGAAACCACTTTGCCAATCTCCAGTTGGTGCGGAGTCAGCCACTGATCCACCTGTGCGTTCAGGGTGGACAGGAGTGCTGCTGCGGTGTGACTCTCTGCTTTCAGGCAAGTCAACCCCAAGACGGCGTGACACGGCAGTATCCGGGATGTGGAATAGTACCTGGAGAGCTGGGGGGGGTGCCGTTGATGTGGAGCAAGATGCAGCAGCAGAAGAGGACTCAGCCGAGGAGGTTATGGAAGAGGATGGAGTAGGAGGAGTAGAGGAGGTGGCACCAACTCCTCTGCAGAGCCAGGCATTCCATGCTAGGCAGCCGTCAGCAGGTTTACCCAATGCTCAGTGTAGGTGATATACCTGCCCTGACCATGCTTTGCAGACCAGCTATCAGTGGTCAGATGGACCCTTGCCCTAACACTGTGTGCCAGACATGCCATTACTTCCTTTCGCACAATCGAGTACAGGTTGGGGATTGCCTTTTGTGCAAAGAAATTTCGGCCGGGTACCTTCCACTGCGGTGTCCCAATAGCTACAAATTTTTTGAACTCCTCAGACTCCACCAGCTTGTATGGTAAAAGCTGGTGGGCTAAGAGTTCAGACAAGCCAGCTGTCAGACGCCGGGCAAGGGGTGACTTGGTGACATTGGCTTCTTACGCTCAAACATGTCCTTGACAGACACCTGGCTGTGGGCAGATGAGCAGGAACTGCTCCGCAAGAGAGACGGATTGGCGGATGGTTGAGAGGGGGCAAGGAGAACAGCAGTTGTTGACGTGGCTGAAAATGCTGGACCAGAAGGAGGATGGCGGCTTTGAGTTTGTGTGCTTCTTGTCCTCATGTGTTTATCCCATAGGCGTTTGTGATGTGAGATCATGTGCCTTCGCAAAGCAGTTGTACCTAGGTGGTTGTTGGACTTCCCACGACTCAGTTTCTTATGGCACAGGTTGCAAATGGCATTGCTGTTGTCAGAGGCAGACACATAAAAAAATGCCACACTGCTGAGCTCTGCGATGACGGCATTCTGGTGGTGGCAACAGCATGCATTGATTGGCGTGCTGTCTGGCTGACCCCGGGTGCCGATTCATGCTGTCTGACTGTGCCACTAGCTCCTTGCGATGACCTCCCCCTGCTTCCAACTCGTCTCCTCCTCCTGCTCCTCTCTGTCTCCCCATCTGAACTTTCCCCCTGTTCTTCTCTTCTACTGGGTGCCCACGTGACATCCACGGACGAATCGTCATCATCAACCCCTTCACTTGTATATGACAACTCAACAACAGAAGCAACGGCTGGTACAACATCATCATCATCATCATCATCACACTGTGTCGTCCATGTCTGCAATGCTGCCTGACTGAGACATATCACAGTTATCTACATCCTCTGTCAATGATGGATGCGCATCACTCATTTCTTCACACTGAGGTGTACATAACTCCTCTGACAGATCAAATGAGGTGGCTGTGGTGCTAGTGTCAGTGGTGGTGGCAGGCGGGCGAGTGGTAAGTTGAGAGGTGCCCGAAGCTAAGCTGGAGGAGGATGGTGCGTCAAGGTTACAAGCGGAAGCTGTAGAAGATTGGGTGTCCTGTGTTATAAAGTCAACTATTTCATCAGAACTTTTCGTGTTCATGGTACGTGGCCTAACACTGGGCATTATTATATGGCCAAAGGGAATCACAGCACCACGACCACGACGGGGTTGGCCTGCCTCTGCCTGTCATTTTTTTTTCAATTAGTGCTACTATGCGTGCAAGCTACTGTGAGTGGGCAAAGTATATGCTGTGAGCCTGACACAAAAAAACCATACTGATGTTTCACAGTCAATTTTTTTTTTTTTTAAATGTACACTGACACTATTATTAAACAAGATAATATGAGTGGTGGCGCTGGTCAAGTGGGCACAGTATACGCTGTGAGCCTGACACAAAAAAGCAGACTGATGTTTCACAGTCAAAATAGTTTTTTTATTTTTAAAATGTACACTTACACTAATATTAAACAAGATAATATGAGTGGTGACACTGGACAAGTGGGCACAGTATACGCTGTGAGCCTGACACAAAAAAGCAGACTTATGTTTCACAGTCAAAATAGTTTTTTTATTTTTAAAATTTACACTTACACACTACTATTAAACAAGATAATGTGAGTGGTGGCACTGGACAAGTGGGCACAGTATACGCTGTGAGTCTGACACAAAAAAGCAGACTTATGTTTCACAGTCAAAATAGTTTTTTTATTTTTAAAATGTACACTTACACTACTATTAAACAAGATAATATGAGTGGTGGCACTGGGCAAGTGGGCACAGTATACGCTGTGAGCCTGACACAAAAAAGCAGACTGATGTTTCACAGTCAAAAAAGTTTTTTTATTTTTAAAATGTACACTTACACTACTATTTAACAAGATAATATGAGTGGTGGCACTGGACAAGTGGGCACAGTATACGCTGTGAGCCTGACACAAAAAAGCAGACTTATGTTTCACAGTGAAAATAGTTTTTTTTTTTTTAAATGTACACTTACACTACTATTAAACAAGATAATGTGAGTGGTGGCACTGGACAAGTGAGCACAGTATACGCTGTGAGCCTGACACAAAAAAAGCAGACTTATGTTTCACAGTGAAAATAGTTTTTTTTTTTTTTTTTAAATGTACACTTACACTACTATTAAACAAGATAATATGAGTGGTGGCACTGGGCAAGTGGGCACAGTATACGCTGTGAGCCTAACACACGGCAGGCTGGCCTGGCAACTGCAATTAGATTACACTAGCAGACTGATGTAAAAGTTTTTTTTTAAAAAAATTACACTACTGTTACCCTAGATATGACTGGTGGTGGCACTGAGAAAGAAGGCACAGTATATGCTGTGAGCCTGACACACAGGCTGGCAGTGGCAGGCTGACCTGGCAACTGAAATTAGATTACACTAGCAGACTGATATAAATGTTTTTTTTTTTTTTAATGTACACTACTGTTACACCAGATATGACTGGTGGTGGCACTGAGCAAGTAGGCACAGTATATGCTGTGAGCCTGACACACAGGATGGCAGTGGCAGACTGGCCTGGCAACTGAAATTAGATTACACTAGCAGACTGATGTAAAAGTTTTTTTTTTAAATTTACACTAATGTTACACCAGATATGAGTGGTGGCACTGAGCAAGTAGGCACAGTATATGATGTGAGCCTGACACACAGGATGGCAGTGGCCGGCTGGCCTGGCAACTGAAATTAGATTACACTAGCAGACTGATGTAAAAGTTTTTTTTAAAAATTTACACTAATGTTACACCAGATATGAGTGGTGGCACTGAGCAAGTAGGCACAGTATATGCTGTGAGCTTGACACACAGGCTGGCAGTGGCAGGCAGGCAACTGCTATTAGATTACACTAGCAGACTGATGTAAAAGTTTTTTTAAAAAAAAAAATTATACTACTGTTACACCAGCCAGATATGAGTGGTGGCACTGAGCAAGTAGGCACAGTATATGCTGTGAGCCTGACACACAGGCTGGCAGTGGCAGGCTGGCCTGGCAACTGAAATTAGATTACACTAGCAGACTGATGTAAAAGTTTTGTTTTTTTTAAATTTACACTACTGTTACACCAGATATGACTGGTGGCACTGAGCAAGTAGGCACAGTATATGCTGTGAGCCTGACACACAGGATGGCAGTGGCAGGCTGGCCTGGCAACTGAAATTAGATTACACTAGCAGACTGATGTAAAAGTTTTTTTAAAAAATGTACACTAATGTTACACCAGATATGAGTGGTGGCACTGAGCAAGTAGGCACAGTATATGCTGTGAGCTTGACACACAGGCTGGCAGTGGCAGGCTGGCCTGGCAACTCAAATTAGATTACACTAGCAGACTGATGTAATTTTTTTTTTTTTAATTTACACTACTGTTACACCAGATATGACTGGTGGTGGCACTGAGCAAGTAGGCACAGTATATACTGTGAGCCTGACACACAGGCTGGCAGTGGCAGACTGGCCTGGCAACTAAAATTAGATTACACTAGCAGACTGATGTAAAAGTTTTTTTTAAAAAATTACACTACTGTTACACCAGATATGACTGGTGGTGGCACTGAGCAAGTAGGCACAGTATATGCTGTGAGCCTGACACACAGGCTGGCAGTGGCAGGCTGGCCTGGCAACTGAAATTAGATTACACTAGCAGACTGATGTAAAAGTTTTTTATTTTAAATTTACACTAATGTTACACCAGGTATGAGTGGTGGCACTGAGCAAGTAGGCACAGTATATGCTGTGAGACTGACACACAGGCTGGCAGTGGCAGACAGGCAACTGCTATTAGATTACACTAGCAAACTGATGTAATTTTTTTTTAAAATTTACACTACTGTTACACCAGATATGACTGGTGGTGGCACTGAGCAAGTAGGCACAGTATATGCTGTGAGCCTGACACACAGGCTGGCAGTGGCAGGCTGGCCTGGCAACTGAAATTAGATTACACTAGCAACTGATGTAAAAGTTTTTTTTTTTTAAATTTACACTACTGTTACACCAGATATGAGTGGTGGCACTGAGCAATTAGGCACAGTATATGCTGTGAGCCTGACACACAGGCTGGCAGTGGCAGGCTGGCCTGGCAACTGAAATTAGATTACACTAGCAGACTGATGTAAAAGTTTTTTTTTTTTTTTAAATTTACACTAATGTTACACCAGATATGAGTGGTGGCACTGAGCAAGTAGGCACAGTATATGTTGTGAGCCTGACACACAGGCTGGCAGTGGCAGGCAGGCAACTGCTATTAGATTACACTAGCAGACTGATGCAAAAGTTTTTTTTAAAAAAATTACACTACTGTTACACCAGCCAGATATGAGTGGTGGCACTGAGCACTTAGGCACAGTATATGCTGTGATCCTTAGACACAGGCTGGCAGTGGCAGGCTAGCCTGGCAACTGAAATTAGATTACACTAGCAGACTGATGTAATTTTTTTTTTTTTTTTTAAATTTACACTACTGTTACACCAGATATGACTGGTGGTGGCACTGAGCAAGTAGGCACAGTATATGCTGTGAGCCTGACACACAGGCTGGCAGTGGCAGGCTAGCCTGGCAACTGAAATTAGATTACACTAGCAGACTTATGTAAAAGTTTTTTTTTAAAATTTACACTAATAAGTGGTGGCACTGAGCAAGTAGGCACAGTATATGCTGTGAGCCTGACACACAGGCTGGCAGTGGCAGGCAGGCAACTGCTATTAGATTACACTAGCAGACTGATGTAAAAGTTTTTAAAAAAATTTTATACTACTGTTACACCAGCCAGATATGAGTGGTGGCACTGAGCAAGTAGGCACAGTATATGCTGTGAGCCTGACACACAGGCTGGCAGGGGCAGGCTGGCCTGGCAACTGAAATTAGATTACACTAGCAGACTGATGTAATTTTTTTTTTTAAATTTATACTACTGTTACACCAGATATGACTGGTGGTGGCACTGAGCAAGTAGGCACAGTATATACTGTGAGCCTGACACACAGGCTGGCAGTGGCAGACTGGCCTGGCAACTAAAATTAGATTACACTATCAGACTGATGTAAAAGTTTTTTTTTTAAATTTACACTAATGTTACACCAGATATGAGTGGTGGCACTGAGCAAGTAGGCACATTATATGCTGTGCGCCTGACACACAGGCTGGCAGTGGCAGGCAGGCAACTGCTATTAGATTACACTAGCAAACTGATGTAAAAGTTTTTTTTTTTTTAAATTTACACTACTGTTACACCAGATATGACTGGTGGTGGCACTGAGCAAGTAGGCACAGTATATGCTGTGAGCCTGACACACAGGCTGGCAGTGGCAGGCTGGCCTGGCAACTGAAATTAGATTACACTAGCAGACTGATGTAAAAGTTTTTTTTTTTTTTTAATTTACGCTACTGTTACACCAGATATGACTGGTGGTGGCACTGAGCAAGTAGGCACAGTATATGCTGTGAGCCTGACACACAGGCTGGCAGTGGCAGACTGGCCTGGCAACTGAAATTAGATTACACTAGCAGACTGATGTAAAAGTTTTTTTTTTTTTTTAATTTACACTACTGTTACACCAGATATGAGTGGTGGCACTGAGCAAGTAGGCACAGTATATGCTGTGAGCCTGACACACAGGCTGGCAGTGGCAGGCAGGCAACTGCTATTAGATTACACTAGCAGACTGATGCAAAAGTTTTTTTTTTAAATTTACACTACTGTTACACCAGCCAGATATGAGTGGTGGCACTGAGCACTTAGGCACAGTATATGCTGGGATCCTGAGACACAGGCTGGTTGTGGCAGGCTGGCCTGGCAACTGAAATTAGATTACACTAGCAGACTGATGTAAAAGTTTTTTTTTTTTTTTTTTTTTTAACATTTAAATTTTTTATTGAGGTATAATATAAACTTGGTACAGAAAGAAATGGTACAGTGTTAATCCAGTAACAAAGGATCATAAGGAAAGGTTATACGCAGATAACCTGAGGCAAATTACACAGTAAAGTTTCGATCTTTGAATTGTGATATTACAGACCATTTACTTGGTACTATTGTCAAAGGGAAAGAGATAATAAATATATCTGCTGTTATATAGCATATGGGTTAGTATGGGGGAAAAGTATTCAGCAGATAATGTGTGTAGTAGAACGATACAAGGAGACAAAAACCAGAAACAAACCTTAAGTACCATAATTGGATTGTTAGTTAAATAGCAGAGCGGATATATGATGCTAAAACCTCATTTTTTTTATATTAATTAGTGAGATATGTGAAGGGTGTGTATTATTGAGAAAGCACAGATATACCGAACATGTGAAAGGGAGCAACCTTAGGTATACTAAATAAAGAGTGGTATATTAAACTAGAGGGTGAGAGTTAAATGAGTAAATTTCACACCTGTCAGTATGAATTGATATTATTTATTGAGGTGGGGGGGAATCAGCGGGCAAGAGCCGCTCAGAATTGGGGGTATAGGGGGAAGGGAGAGATAAGTGAGATAATGTGTTAGCTTAATCTTAAGGACACTGCTTATATTATTTTGAACTAATGTTCGGACTTATATGTATTGAGACTCTGCCTCGGTGTTGCAGTCAATTATCTTACGTAGCTCCATGGGTCGCCATGTGTGCTAATCTTGACGTGGGGTGGAGTGAATGCTCTGAGCAAATTAGTAATACAGCTGTCAGTTGGGGAAAGAAGAATGTATGTGGGGATGTAGAGATCAATCCTATATACAAAGACCGTTTGAGGGGTACAAAGTAAAAAGTTCAAGCGCCAATGGAGCCTGGCTGCCACCTATTCACCCCTAGTAAGGATTCCTATCTAAATACTATACAGAGCTGTCAGTCTTTCCAGTGCTGCCCCTAAGATTTACTACGCTGCCTCGGCCACCGGCAGCTTTAATATTGAGGTTACTGAGAAAAGTGCATAGGGCAGTAATACTAGCTAAACTTAACTGTAGTAATAGGCTTAATGGATGTAGAGGAATCTGGGGGTATGGTTAGAGGGCTTATAAGTAGGATGGTAATAGATGGTATTAGGCGGAATGTTATGGGTTATATGTTGAATAAACTTCCAGTAAAGCTAATTCCACATGAGGTTAATGTGGCTCCTAAAAAGCAATCTACAAATGACCAGAGACTACCCCATGAGCTGTATGACATGGAAGGTGAATGTGGGGTGGGGGGGGACCTTGATGAGTTTGATTTGCAGCAACAACAAAACAGAGAAAAGGGGGTTCAATTGGTGGTGAGAGATTGCTTGGTGGTTGGTGGGATTAATAAAAGGAAAAAGAAAGAAGAGAGAAAAAGAAATCCATGATACAGAAGAAAATAGATAAATAAAAGATGGATAATACAGAGATGTGTCTAATTAGAGGGTCAAGTCAATTAGGCCACTAACATGAATATGTACACTCAAGGTATCTCTATTGGGTCTAGAGGGGCTGTAAGCTAGGGGTATAATTGAGACTAAATTAAGACTAAATATAATTACAATATCTGCGAATGCTAAGCAAAGTGTGCAAATAAGCCAAGCAGAAAATGAGAATACAACCTAAATACATAAACAACGAAGTAAACTATTATAACATTGGTACAGGGATATTATAGATGAGGGTCCGATGGTGATAGTCAGAATCTAGCCGACACCTAACCTGTAAGGAGGCAGCACCTTAGAGGGAGTAGTCCCCAGCAGTCCTGTATTTGTCCATTTTCCACCAGGTATAATCGTGGAGGAGTGGGCTGCGGTTCTAGGAAAGTGTGCGGACATGTGAAGCTTCTTCTCTCCATTAGCAAGGAAGCATGTCAACGCTATCTTCCGTCGCTTGTGTCGAGCAGGCCATAGTGGAGCTCTCGTGAGAACAAAAGTAAAAGTTCCTCTGACGGAGTGTTTCCGCAACGGTCGGAGAAGATTGTGCCGGCATTAGGGTCTGTATAACTTACAAGTTGGAGTTCAGCTCCCACCAAGGGGCCATGGTAGTCCTTTGTATCTGAGTATCTTGTCTGCCGGGTTATAGAGGGAGACCGCTCTTGCTGCGTCTCACAGTTATAGGGAGGAGATGAGTTCTGTGGCAGCTGTTTCGCTAGCTCTAAAAGAGCCAGCAAACTCCGCCTGAGATCCGCAAATGAGTCATCTAGACACACTAGGGTGCTACATTCTTCTTCCATTAGTGAACCCATGGTGCAGCGAGTTGCATGCAACCCAAAAGGCTGTTCTCTGAGTGTTTGGCAGCGGGAAAAAAAAAAGGATAGTCCAGATGGCTTCCTGAGTGTCCGGGTAGAGGGTGGGGGTTCCGTGGCCCTGATCTAGGTATATATCACCATATCAGTAAAAAGTAGCTGGTCCGGAGCGCTCTGATAAGTGGCTATACTATGTTCTTAGTTACTCAACGATATTGTTCTGGCAGCCACGCTAAGGAGATATAGGTAGAGAGCCGGTACCTCATGCGATCAGGGCCTCTTCATGTAGGAGTATGATGTTGCAGCTCCTGCCCTGCTAATATCTCACAAATAAAAAGTCCTGGAAGCTCAAATCTCTAAGCATATGTCCATAGAAGAGGAATAAAGGCTTATTCTCTGTTGGATTTTTCAAGTTTCAGCAAATATTATATTTGTGAGCAGGAGCTGTTTTTAAATTTACACTAATGTTACACCAGATATGAGTGGTGGCACTGAGCAAGTAGGCACAGTATATGCTGTGAGCCTGACACACAGGCTGGCAGTGGCAGGCAGGCAACTGCTATTAGATTACACTAGCAGACTGATGCAAAAGTTTTTTTTTTTAAAATTTACACTACTGTTACACCAGCCAGATATGAGTGGTGGCACTGAGCACTTAGGCACAGTATATGCTGTGATCCTGAGACACAGGCTGGTTGTGGCAGGCTGGCCTGGCAACTGAAATTAGATTACACTAGCAGACTGATGTAATTTTTTTTTTTTAAATTTACACTACTGTTACACCAGATATGACTGGTAGTGGCACTGAGCAAGTAGGCACAGTATATGCTGTGAGCCTGACACACAGGCTGGCAGTGGCAGGCTGGCCTGGCAAATTAAATTAGATAACACTAGCAGACTGATGTAAAAAGTTTTTTTTTTTTAAATTTACACTAATGTTACACCAGATATGAGTGGTGGCACTGAGCAAGTAGGCACAGTATATGCTGTGAGCCTGACACACAGGCTGGCAGTGGCAGGCAGGCAACTGCTATTAGATTACACTAGCAGACTGATGTAAAAGTTTTTTTTAAAAAAAATTATACTACTGTTACACCAGCCAGATATGAGTGGTGGCACTGAGCAAGTAGGCACAGTATATGCTGTGAGCCTGACACACAGGCTGGCAGTGGCAGGCAGGCAACTAACAGACTGATGTAAAAGTTTTTTAAAAAATTTTTTATACTACTGTTACACCAGCCAGATATGAGTGGTGGCACTGAGCAAGTAGGCACAGTATATGCTGTGAGCCTGACACACAGGCTGGCAGGGGCAGGCTGGCCTGGCAACTGAAATTAGATTACACTAGCAGACTGATGTAAAAGTGTTTTTTTTTTTATTTACACTACTGTTACACCAGATATGACTGGTGGTGGCACTGAGCAAATAGGCACAGTATATGCTGTGAGCCTGACACACAGGCTGGCAGTGGCAGGCTGGCCTGGCAACTGAAATTAGATTACACTAGCAGACTGATGTAAAAGTGTTTTTTTTTTTAAATTTACACTAATGTTACACCAGATATGAGTGGTGGCACTGAGCAAGTAGGCACAGTATATGTTGTGAGCCTGACACACAGGCTGGCAGTGGCAGGCAGGCAACTGCTATTAGATTACACTAGCAAACTTATGTAAAAGTTTTTTTTTTTTTAATTTACACTAATGTTACACCAGATATGACTGGTGGTGGCACTGAGCAAGTAGGCACAGTATATGCTGTGAGCCTAACACACAGGCTGGCAGTGGCAGGCAGGCAACTGCTATTAGATTACACTAGCAGACTGATGCAAAAGTTTTTTTTTTTAAATTTACACTACTGTTACACCAGCCAGATATGAGTGGTGGCACTGAGCACTTAGGCACAGTATATGCTGTGATCCTGAGACACAGGCTGGTTGTGGCAGGCTGGCCTGGCAACTGAAATTAGATTACACTAGCAGACCGATGTAAAAAATTTTTTTTTTAAATTACACTACTGTTACACCAGATATGACTGGTAGTGGCACTGAGCAAGTAGGCACAGTATATGCTGTGAGCCTGACACACAGGCTGGCAGTGGCAGGCTGGCCTGGCAACTGAAATTAGATTACACTAGCAGACTGATGTAAAAAGTTTTTTTTTTTAAATTTACACTAATGTTACACCAGATATGAGTGGTTGCACTGAGCAAGTAGGCACAGTATATGCTGTGAGCCTGACACACAGGCTGGCAGTGGCAGGCAGGCAACTGCTATTAGATTACACTAACAGACTGATGTAAAAGTTTTTTTAAAATTTTTTTATACTACTGTTACACCAGCCAGATATGAGTGGTGGCACTGAGCAAGTAGGCACAGTATATGCTGTGAGCCTGACACACAGGCTGGCAGGGGCAGGCTGGCCTGGCAACTGAAATTAGATTACACTAGCAGACTGATGTAAAAGTGTTTTTTTTTAATTTACACTACTGTTACACCAGATATGACTGGTGGTGGCACTGAGCAAATAGGCACAGTATATGCTGTGAGCCTGACACACAGGCTGGCAGTGGCAGGCTGGCCTGGCAACTGAAATTAGATTACACTAGCAGACTGATGTAAAAGTGTTTTTTTTTAAATTTACACTAATGTTACACCAGATATGAGTGGTGGCACTGAGCAAGTAGGCACAGTATATGTTGTGAGCCTGACACACAGGCTGGCAGTGGCAGGCAGGCAACTGCTATTAGATTACACTAGCAAACTTATGTAAAAGTTTTTTTTTTTTTTAATTTACACTACTGTTACACCAGATATGACTGGTGGTGGCACTGAGCAAGTAGGCACAGTATATGCAGTGAGCCTAACACACAGGATGGCAGTGGCAGGCAGGCAACTGCTGTTAGATTACAAAGAAAAAACAAACAAAAAAAATGACTTATGTAGCCCTAAAAAGGGCTTTTTGGGGTGCTGTCCTTACAGCAGAGATCAGATGAGTCCTTCAGGACTGTAGTGGACACTGAATACACTAGCCTAGCTATCGATTTCCCTATTAAATTAGCAGCAGCTACACTGTCCCTCCTCTCACTAGCAATGCAGCTTCCTAATGAATCTAAAATGGCTGCTGTCAATGAAGTGTAAGGGTCTGGGAGGGAAGGTCTGCTGCTAATTGGCTGGAATGTGCCTGCTGACTTTGAGATACAGGGTCAAAGCTTAGGCAATGAGGACGAATAGGGGGCGGATCGAACATCGCATATGTTCGCCCACCGCTGCGAACGCGAACAAGCTATCGGCTAGATTTAGAGTTTGGCAGCCAAAGGGGTGCGTTAGCTGCGCGTGCTTTTTTTCCCCCGCACCTTTTAAATACCGCTGGTATTTAGAGTTCACAGACTGGCTGGGTTTTCAGTGCGTTAGGCTCCAAAAAGGGAGCGTAGAGCATAATTTAACGCCACTGCAACTCTCGATACCAGCGGTGCTTACGGACGCGGCCAGCTTCAAAAACGTGCTCGTGCACGATTCCCCCATAGAAAACAATGGGGCTGTTTGAGCTGAAAAAAAACCTAACACCTGCAAAAAAGCTGCGTTCAGCTCCTAACGCAGCCCCATTGTTTCCTATGGGGAAACACTTCCTACGTCTGCACCTAACACTCTAACATGTACCCCGAGTCTAAACACCCCTAACCTTACACTTATTAACCCCTAATCTGCCACCCCCGCTATCGCTGACCCCTGCATATTATTTTAAACCCCTAATCTGCCGCTCCGTATCCCCCCGCCACCTACATTATCCCTATGTACCCCTAATCTGCTGCCCTAACATCGCCGACCCCTATATTATATTTATTAACCCCTAATCTGCCACCCCCAACGTCGCCTCCACCTAACTACACTTATTAACCCCTAATCTGCCGACCGGACCTGAGCGCTACTATAATAAATGTATTAACCCCTAATCCGCCTCACTCCTGCCTTAATAACCCTATAATAAATAGTATTAACCCCTAATCTGCCCTCCCTAACATTGCCGACACCTAACTTCAAGTATTAACCCCTAATCTGCCGACAGGAGCTCACCGCTACTATAATAAATTTATTAACCCCTAAAGCTAAGTCTAACTTTAACCCTAACACCCCCCTAAATTAAATATAATTTAAATCTAACAAAATAAATTAAACAAAAACTTGGGTGTAAGAGAGGCGCTGTAAAACAGCTGAGGGAACAAAAAATGGCTCAAATTGTATGAATAAAAATATATCAATATGTATAATAAATTCCAAAAAAGCAAGGGATAGTAGGAACAAATTTAATAAATGACAATAATAGATGACAATAGTAGATGAATTTGAAGTTAAAATTAAAAGATGAGTTGTGGCCACAACTAATTAAAATAAAGAGAATAGTTAGCAGCAATGATTAAATCGTACAATTGACAATTTAACGCTATGTTGTAACTAGGACGGTTCAGCGCTATATTATCACTTAGATAAGGTGCAATGTTAAGCCTCCGATAAACATGATAATAATTAAGCTAAAACAATTGGCTTATAATTACTCCAACAATGTCCGTATGTGAATTAAACCTGGTGAGTAAAGGTATCCTTTGTGGGTGGAAAAAGTCCCGTTAGAAGTGTGTAGGAAAATTCCTATTGGGTGTACTGAGTTGAACTCCGTGGGTTGAAGTGAGTGAGAGACAGGACAATCTGCTGTTCTGCCGTTCTGTGTTAAATACAAGTGTTAGATAATTCTTTGTTGTGTGCACTGGAAAATAAGTGAATTTCTTTGAATTTTCTTGTTTTGAAAAAGTGACAAATTTTCTTATTCAAGGACAGTTTATCGATGTAATTATTATAAAACGTTCAGTGTGAATCTTCAGCTGTATGACAGGCTTACCTAGCTGTGCTCCCCGGCCAGCGTGTGTGTAGATGCGTGGCGGAAGTACTCACAGCTGCTTCACTGTCTGTGACAGCACTAAATCCAGCACTAAATCCTTTCGAGTTGCCGTTCGGCTATTCCGTTTGAGAAGGCTGTTAAAGATGATATCTTCCTTAGGGGTCACCATTCACAGAAAAAAGCCTTTTGGAGTCACTTTCTGAGCCACAGGACCCTATCTGCATGCACTGCCTTGTAAATCAACTGTGCAGCTAAAATAAATTAACTCTTATTAAATAAATTATTCCTATTTAAAGCTAAATACTTACCTGTAAAATAAACCCTAATATAGCTACAATATAAATTATAATTATATTGTAGCTATTTTAGGATTAATATTTATTTTACAGGCAACTTTGTAATTATTTTAACCATGTACAATAGCTATTAAATAGTAAATAACTATTTAATAGTTACCTAGTTAAAATAATTACAAAATTACCTGTAAAATAAATCCTAACCTAAGTTACAATTAAACCTAACACTACACTATCAATACATTAATTAAATAAAATACCTACAATTATCTACAATTAAACCTAACACTACACTATCAATAAATTAATTAAATACAATTCCTACAAATAAATACAATTAAATAAACTAACTAAAGTACAAAAAATAAAAAAGAACTAAGTTACAAAAAATAAAAAAATATTTACAAACATTAGAAAAAAATTACAACAATTTTAAACTAATTACACCTACTCTAAGCCCCCTAATAAAATAACAAAGACCCCCAAAATAAAAAAAATGCCCTACCCTATTCTAAATTAAAAAAGTTCAAAGCTCTTTTACCTTACCAGCCCTGAACAGGGCCCTTTGCGGGTCATGCCCCAAAGAATTCAGCTCTTTTGCCTGTAAAAAAAACACATACAATACCTCCCCCAACATTACAACCCACCACCCACATCCCCCTAATCTAACCCAAACCCCCTTAAATAAACCTAACACTAAGCCCCTGAAGATCTTCCTACCTTATCTTCACCATGCCAGGTTCACCGATCCGTCCTCGGAAGTCTTGATCCAAGCCTCGGAAGTGTTGATCCAAGCCCAAGCGGGGGGCTGAAGAGTGACGTCCATCCTCGGGCTGAAGTCTGGATCCAAGCGGCGGCTGAAGAAATCCATCATCGGGCTGAAGTCGGAAGTCCATCATCGGGATGAAGTCTTCTATCAAGCAGCTTCTTCAATCTTCTTTCTTCCGGAGCGGAGCCATCTTCTTCCCAGCCGACGCGGATCCATCCTCTTCTAACGACGCCTACTAGCTGAATGACGGTTCCTTTAAATGACGTCATCCAAGATGGCGTCCGTCGAATTCCGATTGGCTGATAGGATTCTATCAGCCAATCGGAATTAAGGTAGGAAAATTCTGATTGGCTGATGGAATCAGCCAATCAGATTCAAGTTCAATCCGATTGGCTGATCCGATCAGCCAATCAGATTGAGCTTGCATTCTATTGGCTGTTCCGATCAGCCAATAGAATGCGAGCTCAATCTGATTGGCTGATTCTATCAGCCAATCAGATTTTTCCTTCCTTATTTCCGATTGGCTGATAGAATCTTATCAGCCAATCGGAAATTCGACGGACGCCATCTTGGATGACGTAATTTAAAGGAACCGTCATTCAGCTAGTAGGCGTCGTTAGAAGAGGATGGATCCGCGTCAGCTGGGAAGAAGATGGCTCCGCTCCGCTCCGGAAGAAAGAAGATTGAAGACGCTGCTTGATAGAAGACTTCCTCCCGATGATGGACTTCCGACTTCAGCCCGATGATGGATTTCTTCAGCCGCCGCTTGGATCCAGACTTCAGCCCGAGGATGGACGTCACTCTTTAGCCCCCCGCTTGGGCTTGGATCAACACTTCCGAGGCTTGGATCAAGACTTCCGAGGATGGATCGGTGAACATGGCATGGTGAAGATAAGGTAGGAAGATCTTCAGGGGCTTAGTGTTAGATTTATTTAAGGGGGGTTTGGGTTAGATTAACGGTATGTGTGTGGTGGGTTGTAATGTTGGGGGGGGGTATTGTATGTGTTTTTTTTACTGGCAAAAGAGCTGAATTCTTTCGGGCATGCCCCGCAAAGGGCCCTGTTCAGGGCTGGTAAGGTAAAAGAGCTTTGAACTTTTTTAATTTAGAATAGGGTAGGGCATTTTTTTATTTTGGGGGGATTTGTTATTTTATTAGGGGGCTTAGAGTAGGTGTAATTAGTTTAAAATTGTTGTAATATTTTTCTAATGTTTGTAAATATTTTTTTATTTTTTGTAACTTAGTTCTTTTTTATTTTTTGTACTTTAGTTAGTTTATTTCATTGTATTTATTTGTAGATATTGTATTTAATTAATTTATTGATAGTGTAGTGTTAGGTTTAATTGTAGATAATTGTAGGTATTTTATTTAATTAATTTATTGATAGTGTAGTGTTAGATTTAATTGTAGATAATTGTAGGTATTTTATTTAATTAATTTATTGATAGTGTAGTGTTAGGTTTAATTGTAACTTAGGTTAGGATTTATTTTACAGGTAATTTTGTAATTATTTTAACTATTTTAGCTATTAAATAGTTCTTAACTATTTAATAGCTATTGTACCTGGTTAAAATAAATACAAAGTTACCTGTAAAATAAATATAAATCCTAAAATAGCTATAATATAATTATAATTTATTTTATTTTACAGGTAAGTATTTAGCTTTAAATAGGAATAATTTATTTAATAAGAGCTAATTTATTTCTTTAGATTTAAATTATATTTAACTTAGGGGGGTGTTAGTGTTAGGGTTAGACTTAGCTTTAGGGGTTAATCCATTTATTACAGTAGTGGCGAGATTCGGTCGGCAGATTAGGGGTTAATAATTGAAGTTAGGTGTCGGCGATGTTAGGGAGGGCAGATTAGGGGTTAATACTATTTATTATAGGGTTATTGAGGCGGGAGTGAGGCGGATTAGGGGTTATTAACTTTATTATTTTAGCGGTGGGGTCCGCTCGGCAGATTAGGGGTTAATAAGTGTAGGCAGGTGGAGGCGACGTTGAGGGGGGCAGATTAGGGGTTAATAAATATAATATAGGGGTCGGCGGTGTTATGCGCAGCAGATTAGGGGTACATAGCTATAATGTAGGTGGCAGCGGTGTACGGAGCGGCAGATTAGGGGTTAATAATAATATGCAGGGGTCAGTGATAGCGGGGGTGGCAGATTAGGGGTTAATAAATATAATATAGGGGTCGGCAGTGTTAGGGGTAGCAGATTAGGGGTTCATAGGGATAATGTAGGTGGCAGAGGTGTGCGGTCGGCAGATTAGGGGTTAAAACATTTTAATAGAGTGGCGGCGATGTGGGGGGACCTCGGTTTAGGGGTACATAGGTAGTTTATGGGTGTTAGTGTACTTTAGAGCACAGTAGTTAAGAGTTTTATAAACCGGCGTTAGCCCAGAAAGCTCTTAACTACTGTTTTTTTCTGCAGCTGGAGTTTTGTCGTTAGATTTCTAACGCTCACTTCAGCCACGACTCTAAATACCGGAGTTAGAAAGATCCCATTGAAAAGATAGGATACGCAATTGACGTAAGGGGATCTGCGGTATGGAAAAGTTGCGGCTGGAAAGTGAGCGTTAGACCCTTTAATGACTGGCTCCAAATACCAGAGGGCGGTAAAAACCGCTAACGCCCAACTCTAAATCTAGGCCTATGTTTGCCGGGAACTGTTCTCCGGTGAACTGTTCGCGACATCACTACTCTCGTATGTTTAGGGGCCGTGTACAGTATTTGGTTCACTGGAGGGGCTACAGTCCGGAGGAGCATTCTTGGGTTCCCTCCTCTGATGTTCATGCTCCCGCCCTCCTCCGTGCCTTCCATGCCCATTTCCCCAATAAGCCTTTTGTCCTTCTGCGGGGGAGGGGTCGTTGAGGGGAGGGTACTGTCAGGGTTTTTTCCCTGTTGTGTTTGCCATGTGCTGCTGGTAGTCATTTCACTCACCTCTCTTCCTGACTATGGTGCATTGTTGAGGATGCTGCTCATTTCCTGCACTTGCTTTTATGGCCAGACTGGTGTGCATCATCTGTGTGAGACAGGATGCAGTCTCAGAATTGTGATGTGATCACTTATTATTTAAAGGGCCTCTGTTCAGTATGCTTTGCCTTTGCATTGTCTCAGACCTGTTTGTGAGAGTTCCTGTGTATTACCTGACTGCCTGACGTCCTTCCTGGTTCCTGATCCCTGGCTTGTTCCTGACTCTGCTGTTTTCCTTGTTCCTGATTCCAGCTCATCTTACTATTCGCTTTGGCTCCTGACTCTTCTCGTCTGACTACTAGCTCTGGTTTTGACTCCTGGCTTGTTATTTGACTTGTGGGCTTTTTATTATTTTTTTGCTATTAATAAAGGTGCGATTATTTTTGCACTTCTCGTCTCAGTCTGATTCCTGGCACCCTGACACCTACAGACAACGCTGGTATTACGGGTTTTTAGAAACCTGACGTTAGCTGCAAAAAGTGAGCGTAGAGCAAAATTTAGCTCCATATCTCACCTCAAT
Organism: Bombina bombina; assembly: GCF_027579735.1. Lineage (NCBI taxonomy): Eukaryota > Metazoa > Chordata > Amphibia > Anura > Bombinatoridae > Bombina > Bombina bombina. The sequence continues at coordinate 585,133,713 of NC_069501.1, read as the reverse complement.
ACCAGCGCTGCTTATGGTAGTGGTGAGCTGGAAAAACGTGCTCGTGCACGATTTCTCCATAGGAATCAATGGGGGAGAGCCAGCTGAAAAAAAACCTAACACCTGTAAAAAAGCAGCGTAAAGCTCCTAACGCAGCCCCATTGTTTCCTATGGGAAAATACTTTTTATGTCTACACCTAACACCCTAATATGAACCCTGAGTCTAAACACCCCTAATTTTACACTTATTAACCCCTAATCTGCTGCCCCCGACATTGCCGCAACCTACATATTATTAACCCCTAATCTGCCACCCCCAATGTCGCCGCAACCTAACTACATTTATTAACCCCTAATCTGCCGCCCACAACGTTGCCACCACTATATTAAATTTATTAACCCCTAAATCTAAGTCTAACCCTAACCCTAACATTCCCCTAACTTATATATAATTTAAATAAATCTAAATAAAATAACTACAATTAACTAAATTATTCCTATTTAAAACTAAATACTTACCTATAAAATAAACCCTAAGCTAACTACAATATAACTAATATTTACATTGTAGCTAGCTTAGGATTTATTTTTATTTTACAGGCAACTTTGTAGATTGTAAATTCCCACGGGAATAGGGCCCTCAATTCCCCCTGTGTTTTTTTTTCTGTAAAATTTTGTTGTTTTTTTTCTGTAAAATTTTGTTGGATTCTTCCTCCATTGTACTGTTATCCTTGTACCCATGGACAGCGCTGCGGAAACTGTTGGCGCATTATAAATAAAGAATAATAATAATAAAATAATTTATTTTAACTAGGTACAATATTTATTAAATAGTTATTAACTATTTAATAGCTACCTAGTTAAAATAAATACAAATTTACCTGTAAAATAAATCCTTACCTACGTTACAATTACACCTAACACTACACTATAATTAAATTAATTACCTAAACTAAATACAATTAAATACAATTTAAAAAAATTATCTAAAGTACGAACCCCCCCCCACTAAATTACAGAAAATAATAAAATAATTACAAGTTTTTTAAACTAATTAAACCTAATCTAATCCCCCTAATAAAATAAAAAAGCCCCCCAAAATAATAAAAAGCCCTACCCTATACTAAATTACAAATAGCCCTTAAAAGAATTCTATCAGCCAATCAGAATTCAAGGGATGCCATCTTGGATGACGTCATTTAAAGGAACCTTCATTCTTCAGTTGTACTTCGTTGGAAGAGGATGCGCCACGTCGGATGTCTTGAAGATGGAGCCGCTTCGGGCCGGATGGATGAAGATAGAAGATGCCGCCTGGATGAAGACTTCTGCCCGTCTGGAGGACCTCTTCTTCCTGGCTTGGATGAAGACTTCTGCCCGTCTGGAGGATCACTTCGCCCGGCTTCGTTGAGGACTTCGGCCCGGCTGGGTGAAGACTTCTCAAGGTAGGGTGATCTTCAAGGGGTTAGTTTTAGGTTTTATTAAGGGGGTATTGGGTGGGTTTTAGAGTAGGGTTGGGTGTGTGGGTGATGGGTTTTAATGTTGGGGGTGTATTGTACTTTTTTTTACAGGAAATAGAGCTGATTGCTTTGGGCCAATGCCCCGCAAAAGGCCCTTTTAAGGGCTATTTGTAATTTAGTATAGGGTAGAGCTTTTTATTATTTTGGGGGGCTTTTTTATTTTATTTGGGGGATGAGATTAGGTGTAATTAGTTTAAAAAACTTGTAATTATTTTATTATTTTCTGTAATTTAGTGTTTTGTTTTTTTCGTACTTTAGATAATTTTTTTAAATTGTATTTAATTGTATTTAGTTTAGGTAATTAATTTAATTATAGTGTAGTGTTAGGTGTAATTGTAACTTAGGTTAGGATTTATTTTACAGGTAAATTTGAATTTATTTTAACTAGGAAGTTATTAAATAGTTAATAACTATTTAATAACTATTCTACCTAGTTAAAATAAATACAAAGTTGCCTGTAAAATAAAAATAAACCCTAAGATAGCTACAATGTAACTATTAGTTATATTGTAGCTATCTTAGGGTTTATTTTATAGGTAAGTATTTAGTTTTAAATAGGAATAATTTAGTTAATGATAGTTATTTTATTTAGATTTATTTAAATTATATTTAAATTATGGGGGGTGTTAGGGTTAGGGTTAGACATAGATTTAGGGGTTAATAACTTTAATATAGTTGCGGCTATGTTGGGGGTGGCAGATTAGGGGTTAATAAATGTAGGTAGGTGTCGGCGATGTTAGGGATGGCAAATTAGGGGTTAATAAAATGTAACTAGTGTTTGCGATGTGGAAGTGCGGTGGTTTAGGGGTTAATATATTTATTATAGTGGCAGCGATATCTGGTTCACCAGATTAGGGGTAAAAAATATTTTTGTTAGTGTTTGCGATTTTGGGGGGGCTTCGGTTTAGGGGTTAATTGGTAGTTTATGGGTGTTAGAGTACTTTTTAGCACTTTAGTTAAGAGTTTTATGCTACGGCGTTAGCCCATAAAACTCTTAACTACTGACTTTTAAATGCGGTACCAGGCTTGACAGGATAGGCTGTACCGCTCACTTTTTTAAAGACCGGCGTTATGCAAGTCCCATTGAAAATATAGGATACGCAATTGATGTAAGTGGATTTGCGGTATTTTTGAGTCTGACCAAAAAAGTGAGCGGTACACCTGTACCTGCAAGACTCGTAATACCAGCGGTAGGAAAAAAGCAGCGTTGGGACCTCTCAACTCTGCTTTTTAAGGCTAACGCAAGACTCGTAATCTAGGTGATGGTTATTTACCTTCTCTCAACTAAGGTAATCCAGAAAATCTAGATCAGTGGCCTAGATCTAGACCAGTTGTCCAGGATATAGGATATAGGCTAAAATTTGGAAATTATTGTTTTATATGATTTTAATTCCTTATTATCAGTCTTTATAAAAATTGTCTCTCTCTCATAATTTGTAAATCTAAACCATTAAGGGCCAGATTACAAGTGGCCTGCTGACAGTTATGCACAAGCAAAAAGGGGTTTATCACAAGTGTTTGCACGTGTTAGATATAGCGCTCGTATTACAAGTTCAAAGTAAATGTTATCGCTTAAACCCAATTTAAGTTATATATGTGTACAGATGTATTTTTTTTTATTTTTTTTTATTTTTAAATCAGCTTTATTGGTAAAATAAGATGAATCATTACAGATAGTAAACAATTTTACAAAGAAAGAAAATAAATGCACTTTATAATCTTTGCTTTCATGACATCGCTGATATGAAACAATGGAGAAAAACGCATATTCAAAAAAAAATACAGAAAACATGGGATAAAGGGGTATAAATGAAACATACATACATACAAAATATAAAAGTATTGCGGCGTACATCAAGTGATACTGAAAAAAAAATAGCTAAAAGTGTATCTCATCTCACTACACACTCTGTCTAGAAAACTAAGAATTTGTAGGTGTATATTGGAACTCTTCTTGTATGAAAGACTCCCAGGACGCTTTCAACTCCACATATAGGGAGTCTTGCCTACGTAACATATAAGCATATTCCTCCAGCTCTAGTATCTGACTAAATTTTTTGTACCATAAAGGGAGGCTTGGTACCTCTTTGCTTTTCCATCTTTGGGCAATGAGGGATTTCATGCTGTTGCTGGCTATGAAGATAATTTTTTTCTGATGGGTGGGTAGCTTATGTGGTAGGTTGTTAAGCAGCCAAACCAAGGGGTCTGGTGTCAGATTTGTTTTTAGCATTCTAGAAGTAACCTCTATAATAGATTCCCAGCATGCCTGAATGAGAGGGCAAGACCACCAAATGTGGCCCATAGAGCCTATTGAGTTTTCACACCTCCAGCATTTATTGCTGGCAGATGGAAAAAGTTTGTTTATTCTGCTAGGGGTTAGTTACCATCTCTGAATAATTTTGATGTTGGACTCTATGAGTTTGCTTGATGAGGAAACTTTAGTAATGTTGTTGAACATACGTAGCATGTCGAACTGAGAAATTTCTACATGGAGTTTCTCTGCCCAACTATCAATGTAGTGGGGAACATAGCCTGGTGGAGGAGCCTGTAAAAGGGAGTATGTTAAAGAAAGGGTGTGTTTCATCGGATTGGGGGACTTACACAAGGATTCGAAAGGGGTCAGTGGACGTGTGATGTTGTTCCTGTCAGGGTGTTTAAAGATATAGGAGTGGCATTGGTGTAGAAAAAGCCAATTCAAATACATATGAAGGCCGTTATCAATTAATCTATCTAGTGGGAAAAAGGCTTGTTAATTTCCCAATTGATAAGACATGACCGCCCTGTGCTGTGCTCTGTGCTTTGATGCCCCCCAGTTTTGCCCAGGGGGGAAATCTACGTTGTCTGTGAGGGGCGTTAGAGGGGAAAATCTGGAGGAAAGAAGAGGGTTTTCTGCTAATGTTCTTTCCCACATGTTAAAGGTTTCCTGGACTATAAAATTATTATTGTCTAATTGGAGTAGTCCTACTTTACTTTGCCAACAAAGAGACCCTAGATGGTGGGAGTGTGTGATGTCATGTTCCATTTTTACCCATTTTTTATGTTCATAATTCGTGAACCAGTCTATCACACGTTGGAGGAATGTAGCCTTCCTGTAGTAGACCCCCAGCCCCCCATCCTTTATATGTTTGCTCATAAGATGTTTATTGATCCTAGCTTTGCGTTTGTCCCATATGAAGTCTAATATCCTGTTCTGCAGATTTGGAAGGTATTTAGGGGGCAATGGTATTGGAAGGGCCTGGAACAGGTACAGAATTCTGGGGAGAACATTCATTTTAATTGAATTGATTCTGCCTAACCACACAATATTTTTGGATCTCCATGATGACATATCCGCTATCAGTGAGTGTTGAAGGGGTAGATAGTTGACCTGGAACAGGTCTTGCGTATTTGGGGTGAGGTAGATCCCTAGGTATTTCAGGGACACGGGTTGAATACGCAGGGGGCTTAAGTCGGTGTCCTGGGAGGAGATAGACTTGCTACAGTGGACTAACAAGAGTTCAGACTTTGAAGTGTTAATTAGATAGTTAGAGACCTCTAAGAAAGCTTCCAGTTCAGTCATTAAGGGGGGAATGGAGTTTATTGGGTCAGTTAGGCAGAAAAGGATGTCATCCGCATATAATAGTATTTTGTGATTAGTGTCTTGTATTTGCAGACCTTTTATGTTTGGGTTGGAGTGCACTGCTGTGGCAAGTGCCTCGACTACACAAGCAAATAGGAGTGGTGACAGGGGGCACCCCTGTCTGGTGCCATTCGATATTGGGAAAGAATTTGAGGTTATCCCGTTGACTCTTACTTTAGCAGATGGGGAGGTGTAAAGGGCCATTATTTTAGAAACGAAGGATTCACCCAAGTTATATTTATATAAGGTTTCACGAAGGAAGTGCCAGCAGACGCGATCGAAAGCTTTCTCCGCATCTGCTGACACCACCGCTAGGGCGGTTTGTGTGGAATTGGCATAATGAATAATTTGTATTGCTCTGACCGTGTTATCCTTGGCCTCTATAGATGGGATAAAACCCACCTGGTCATTATCAATGATATGTGGGAGGATCTTGTTAAGCCTATTGGCCAGTATTTTTGAATATATTTTCAAGTCCACGTTAAGCAGGGATATAGGTTGAAAATTTGGGGCTGAGTCTGGGGGTTTGCCTGGTTTTGGGAGTAATACTATGTGAGCTTCTAGAGAGGATTTCGAAAATGAGTTGTCTTCATTTATCGAGTTGAACATGGTGAGCATGTGGGGGGTGAGTATATCCCTAAACGTTTTGTAATACTGGCCGGAAAAGCCATCTAGGCCCGGGCTTTATTATTGGGGAGAAATTTAATTACTGCTGACAGTTCCTCTTGTGAGATTGGGTTGTTAAGAGACTTTTGTTGATCTGAGGAGATTTTTGGTAGTGACATGTTTGAAAGGTACTTTTT